>NW_012146301.1:3280133-3281439 GCF_000956105.1 Propithecus coquereli | reverse complement strand
AGTGTGGGCAGACACAATGCCTTCTTTGATTATGTATGGTATTATGTTGAAGGAAGGAGCTCATTATTTTTTTGTTGTTTTTTGATATAATTTTTATTTTTATATGATATGAGTGAATAATCTACTAAAAATATTTTTAAGAGAAAAAATACTATGCTAGTAATCCCACTCCCACTCTCCATTTTTTCTTCAAAAATAGCCTTGGAAAATAACTTTTTGATAACCATTTTCTGGGCATATTATTATTTCCCCTATTAATGCAATTTTGTCTCTCTCCTTTTTAAACTACTTTGTCAAGGTTTTATTGACATACAAAACCTGTACATATTGAAGGTATGTACATCTGGAAGAAACTAATTTATTTTTCTGTCAGAACTAAATCTAGAGAGTAAGTTATCTCATTTCTTCTTCTACTTCCTGAAAGTTATGATCCTTCTCAAATTAATTTTGTGTTTCCTATGAGGTAGGGATCAAGATATATTCTTAACCTCGTGGTTAGAGTGGACATTGATATCTTATTTCCAATCTTAGAGGAAAAGATCTTAGTTTCTCCATTAAGTATGATGTTAGCTGTAGCATTTTCAAAGTAAGGAAGTTACCTTTAATTCCTGCATTGCTGAGAGTTTTTAATCATTAATGTATGCTGAATTTTGTCCAGGGTTTTTACTGCAAATATTGAGAGGATAAGATAGTTTTTCTTCTTTATTATATTACTGTGGTGAATTACATGATTGAATTTTGAATATTAAACCAATCTTGCATTTCTGGTGTATAGCTAATTTGGTCCTGTTACATTCCTTTTTATGTGTTGCAAGATTTGATTTCCTAATGTTTTCATTACAAATTATTGCATCTTTGTTCACAAGGAGCATTACTCTTAGTTTTCTTTTACTGAAATGTCTTTATCAGGTTTTAAAATCAGGATAATGCTGTCCTCATAAAACCAGTTGGAACATGTTTCTTTCTCCTTTATTTTTTGATAGAGTAAATATAAGATTGATATTCTTTCTTTCTTAAGTGTTTGATAGAATTCACCAATCAAACTCTCTGGGCCTGAAGGATATTTTGTTTTTTGTTCTGTTTCGTTTTGTTTTTTTGTGAGAAGGTTTTTCATTAATTTGTAATGAAAATAGGACTGAAAATAGGACTGTAATGAATATAGGACTATTGAGATTTTATCTTTCTTAGTCTGTCAGATTTGTTTAATTTTGTTTTTCAAAGACCTTACCTATTCTTATAGAGTGTCAATGTCACTGTAATGTTTATAAAAATACTTTCTGATCATCTTTGATCTATAAGATCAGTG
>NW_012146301.1:3270619-3278488 GCF_000956105.1 Propithecus coquereli | reverse complement strand
AGTGAATAAAGCCAGATGAAAAAATATTACATATTCTATAATTCCATTTATATAAAATTCTAGAAAATGCAAACTTATCTACAATTATAGGAAAAAAATCAGCGGTTGCTTGAGATAAGGGTTGGGATGAGAATAAGGGATTACAAAGGGGTGCCAGGAAACCTTTGGGGTTGATCGATATGTTCATTATCTTGATTGTGGTTCTGTACATACGTCAAAACTTATCGAACTCTACATTTACATATGTACGATTTATTCTATGTTAATTATACCTACTAAAACTATTGAAAATGTTTTAGTATGAAGTAGAAGCCTAATTTTTTCATATGGTGAAGCAATTGTCCCAGCACTATTTATTGTGTATTATTATACACTGAGTTTGGTGTCACCTTTCTCATTTACTAATTCCCTCTGGATATAGGTCTGTTCCTATGGTCTCTGCTGTGCTTGATTGATCTATTTGACTATCTACTTACCAACACCACACTCTAGAACTCTATCAAATTATAGTCTGGCTTTATGTATGGGGTCACATCTCAGCCGTACACAGGCTCAAGACCCTGTCTTACTGGGTTCATAGCCCCCCATTCATACCACCACTTTCCTCTGTCACCGCATGTTACTTCAGTTCCTACTTATTTACTTACTTCCCTCTAATTAGACATTTTGGAATGTATTTTTCTATGTTGTGAACCTAGATATGCAGTTTTAAATGCTATCTTTTATCCAACGTATCTCATTGTTTGTAGTGGAAGGAGGTGATTTTTTCTGTTTTTTTATAGATACATGATAGATGTGCATATTTGCTAGGTACATGTGATGATTTGATACATTCATATAATGTGTGAAGATCGAGTCAGAGTAGTTGATTTTAATGTAGTCCATCTTGCCAGAACCAGCACTCTGGCACTCATAGCTATTTTTCCCCTTATTTTCCTTATTATACTGAGAAGTCCTTGAGGACACCTATGGGAAAGAGTGTGGAGGATATTGTGTTATAGTTATCTCCTTACCCCTAGTCCCTAGTATCCTAGCACAGAATAAGTACCTCGTAACTATTTGTTGAAGGCATGGTTGATAACATTACATTTAGACAGTTAATAACATCTGACAAATTGATAAAGAAGAGGAAATAAAAAAAAAAAGAACACAGAAAAGGGAGTCGCTAAAAGTAGGAAAGGAAAAATGGTTATAAAATAGAAAAGCAATGTTCGGAGAAGAAAAATGCAGTGAGTTAATGCAAATCTGGGGTAGGAATATTGAAGGAAGCTGTGAGAAAAAGAGTTCACTGCGTGGGTGAGGGAAGAGACAAAGGCATGGAAGAAAATCTGAAGGTAGTTGGATTTTTGTTTTGTTTTGTTTTGGTTTTGAGTGTATGTAGGCTGTAGAATGTGTCTAGATTATTCTGTGAGTGAATATGAAAATGGAAAAAGATACTGTGTGGGTTGAATACAATAGACATAGAAGTGAAGAACAGAGAAATCTTCTGGATAAGAAAGCAGCTGTGTTATAACTACAGTGGGTACAGAAGGCTGGCTTAAAGTTATCGTTTTATTAAAACTGAGTCAGAATGTGAGAGTTATAAAACTTGTTAATACAGGTAGAAGACCAGGCATCGTGCTGGCAAGCTAGAGTTAACACTGGCACATAAATTATAATTATAATATAAATTGGGGAAGAGGCACATAAATGCCTTCTGAAGTCATGTCCTTTGAGTGATTTCAGTATTTTTTTTGCTAGCTCCATGCTATACTCAGCAGTAAGAAATGAATGTCATTAAAAATATATATTAAAACACCTCTTGGGTTCTGAATATTAGCTCCAGCTCATTACTTTATCCTAAGAATCGAGTTCACCGTGAGGAATTTCACAGATGGTGACAGAAGCTTTAGTTCCTTGAGACTTAGCCATTAGGACGGAATGCCTGCATTTTCTCACTTTCCTGTATGTGTAAAATCTGCCCAATAGTATTATATACACACATTTATTTTGTTTTCTTTTTATATGATTCTTAATTTACTATTTGAGAAGAAAATACCTAACTAGCCCCTTGGTAGTGATGTTGCTCATAATCACAATTTTTATAGGTTTGATGATTCATTTCAAGAACCAGTCACTGTTGAGTCTTACTGTGTTTCAAAATCCCACACATAAACAGAAGAACGGTCAACACCATTTTACCATTAGTTCTAGCCCAGACATCAATTTGATTGTTATTATTAGAGACTCAAAAATGTCCAGACTCAAAATAAAACATGGAAAATCTCAATTTTTTAAAAAATTTCAACTCGTTTATTTTTGTAGCTTCTAAACTGTGCGTTAAAAAAAATGCAATTCCGTTATTTGGGACAACATGCATGAATCTAGAGGACATTATGCTAAGTGAAATAAGCCAGGCCCAGAAAGACAAACACCACATGGTCTCACTTACATGTGAAATCTAAACAAGTTGATTTATAGTAGTTGAGATTAGAATGGTGGTTACCAAAGGCCGAGGGCAGGGGAAGAGCTGGAGCCAGGGAAAGAGGAGTTGCTGGTCAAAGGGTATGAAGTTTTAGCTAGGCAGGAAGAATAAGTTTTGAGATTTATTACACAACAGGATGACTATAGTCAATAATAAGGCATTGTATATTTCAGAATAACTAAGAGAGTAAATTTCAAATGTATCATCACAAAAAATGTTATGAGTTGATAGATACGTTAATCTGCTCTATTTAATCATTGCACATTGTATACATATATCAAAACATTACAGTGTGCTCCAGAAATGTAATGTAATTATGATGTGTCAACTGGAAATAATAAGAATTTTAAACATTTCTCATAAACATCTCTGAGTCAGATATAAGCTGTGGTATGATGGCTGTGTTTCCAGTTATCAGTGTGGCCAGGAACTGTCCTGACCCCTTTTCTCTTAATCACTGTCCTTTAAAAATTGTTCCAATTTCTGCCTAATTGATTTTCATGCACTATAGCCTAATAATGAGAGAGCTTTCAGACCAAAAACTTGTCATATTCTGGGTTTCACGGCTGACCTCTTGAACTGATTCTGTTTAATCTGTGAGACAAACAGGATAAATAAGGAAGCAACTGAACACATGCAGTTTTGCTTTGAAATGAAGCTTATTTCTTGTAAAGCACATAGAAGGAAACCTTAGCTCTGTCTTCAGTAGCATGACTAGTAAAGCCTGAGATTCTTCTCTGATAATGAATGGTGACCTAAGGCAATTATGAAAAGAGTAATGAGATTTGACTAAGCAAAGCAGTTCATTTCCTAAAGAAAGTTGAGAAGAGCAATGGCCTGTAGCAGAAACAGGTGTTGCAAAATACTAAATGTGATGGCAGAATCTCCCTGAAGCTGAAAGAGGAATGTGTAAAAATGAGCTGGCAGTTGAAATAGAAAAGACGAAGACTCACCTGACATTTTATTATCATTCCTGAGAAAGGACAGAAATGTATTCATAGCTTAGTATCAGATAATGAAATCTTATTCCCAAGAGTAAGATAATTTTAAAAAAGCTTTAAGGTAAGTAAACGTAACTATTAAATATATAAATGTTTAATATAGACAGAACAGGATTTAAATAAGAATTCAGGTAAATATTTGTGATGGCTGGACCACCAGCTTTAAGGCCCAAAGGTAGGGTGACCTCACATCACAGGTGCCCAGGACAATTCTCGTTATCTCTGTTGCTTCAGAGTAACTAAGAATAGCTTCTTTTTCTATCTTAAGTAGTCTGAGTATACACAATGCATTCTATGGTCACCCTATTCAGAGGAAGCTAATAGAATTTGATGTTATTTTATAAACTATCACTAAGAGTTGGACTGGAGACAATATAAAGTTGGATTTTTGGCAGTTTGCTATTGCTGATCTAAAGAAAATTTAAATTTTTTAAAATGAATTAAAATTTATTAAAAATTATTAAATAAATTAAAAGTTACTTGCCAAGAACTCTTGGGTACTTGGCAAAGAAATAAATTACTGTCTTATATTTTTCACAAAATAATGAGTTTTTTAAAGTGGAAGGTTCAGAAGAAGTGAAAATAGAAACAATGGAACTTAGAGTATTAAATTTTAATTTCTATGGACACTATCAAGAGAAAGTTTTGCAGAATATATAAAATCATAATTGCTTCAAAAACATGCAATGATCTATGAAGTTTTCTGTATTTATATTTGTTTAGTTATTTTTTACTGATACATGATAGATGTACATATTTTCAGGATATGTGTGATATTTTGATACATCCATATAATGTGTAATAATCAAATCAGGGTAATTGGGATACCCATCACCTGAAACATTTATGTTTTCTTAATGCTGGAAACGTTCAAATTATTCTCTATTAGCTATTTTGAAATATACAATAGATTATTGTTTACTGTAATTACTCTACTGATTTATTGAACATTTGGTCTTAGTTATTTTACCTAATTGTATTTTTGTACCCATTAATCAACCTCTCCTCATCCCCCTGGCTCCCCTACCCTTCTCAGTCCCTGGTAACCATCGATCTACTCTTTATCTTCATGAGCTCCACTTACTTAGCTATCACATATGAATGAAAACATGTAATATTTGTCTTTCTGTACTTGGCTTATTTCACTTAATAGAATGACTTCAACTTCCATCCACATTGCTACAAATGACGGGATTTCATTCTTTTTTATGGCTGAATAATATTCAGTTGTGTATATATGCCACATTTTCTTTATCCATTCACCTACTGATGGGCACTTAGGTTGATTTCATATTTTGGCTAATGTGAATGGTGCTACAGTAAACATGGGGGTGCAGATACCTGTTCAAATATATTGATTTCCTTTCTTTTTGATATATACCCAGTAGTGGGATTGCTGGGTCATATGATAGTTCGATTTTTAGTTTTTTGAGGAACCTCCGTACTGTTTTCCATAGTGGCTATACTAATTTGCATTCCCACCAACAGTGTAGGAGGGTTTCCCTTTTTCACATTCTCACCAGCATGAGTTATTTTCTATCTTTTTGATAAAAGCCATTTCAACTGGGGAGAGATGATATCTCATTATAGTTTTGATTTGCATTTTCTAATGACTAGTGATTTTGAGCATTTTATCATATACCTGTTGGCCATTTGTATTCTTCTGTTGACAAAAGTCCTATTCAGATCTTTTGCCCATTTTTTAATCAGATTATTTGATTTTTTCCTATTGAGTTGTTAGAGCTGCTTATATACTCTGGTAATTAATCCTTTGTCAAATGGGTAGTTTGCAAATATTTTCTCTCATTCTGTGGGTTGTCTCTTCACTTTGTTGATTGTTCCCTTTGCTATGCTGAAGCTTTTTAGTTTCTTGTGATCTCATTTGTCCAGATTTGTTTTGGTTGCCCGCGTTTTGAGGGTATCACTCAAGAAATCCTTGCCCAGACCAATGTCCTGAAGCATTTTCCCAATGTTTTATTTTAGTAGTTTTATACTTTCAGATCTTAGATTTAAGTCTTCAATCCATTTTATTGGATTTTTGTAGATGATAAGAGATAAGGGTCTAATTTCATTCTTCTGCATATCGTTATCTAGTTTTCTCATCACCATCTATCAAAGAGACTGTCCTTTCCCCAATGTATGTTTTTGGTGTCTTTGTCAAAAATGAGTTAGCTGAAATGTATGGATTTATTTCTGGGTTCTCTACTCTGTTCCATTGGTCTATATGTCTTTTTTTATGCCAGTGCCACCCTGATTTAGTCACTATAGCTTTTGTAGTATATTTTGAAGTCAGGTAGTATGATACTGTCAGCTGTGTTCTTTTTGCTCAGAAGGGCT
Organism: Propithecus coquereli; assembly: GCF_000956105.1. Lineage (NCBI taxonomy): Eukaryota > Metazoa > Chordata > Mammalia > Primates > Indriidae > Propithecus > Propithecus coquereli. Next base: position 3,272,686 of record NW_012146301.1, on the reverse strand, counting down.
TTGGCTATTCAGGGTCTTTTGTGGTTTATATAAATTTTAGGATTTTGTTTCTATTTCTGTGAAGAATCTCATAGGTATTTTGATAGGGATTGCATTGAATCTGTAGATCAGTTGTGTAGTGTTGACATCTTAACAATATTAATTCTTCCAATCAATGAGCATGGAATATCTTTCCATTTTTTTGTGTTCTCTTCAATTTTGTTAATCAGAATTTTATAGTTTTTCTTGTAAAGATCTTTCACTTCTCTGGTTAAATTTATTCCTAGGTATTTTATATTGTTTATAGCTATTATATTATTAAGTGGGATTGCTTTCTTGATTTCCTTTTCACATTGTTCACTGTTGGCTTATATAAAGGCTACTGATTTTTGTATATTGATTTTGTATCCTGCAACTTTACTGAATTCATTTATCAGTTCTAACAGTTGTTTTGGTGGAGTCTTTAGGATTTTCTAAATATAAGATAATGTTATCTGCAAACAATGAGGATTTGACTTCCTTTTTTCCAGTTTGAATGCCCTTTCTTTCTTTCTTTTGTCTGATTGCTCTGGCTAGCAATTCCAGTTTTATGTTGGATAAAAGTGGTGAAAGTGGACATCCTTGTCTTGTTCCAGATATTAGGGGAAAAGCTTTACATATTTCTCCATTCAGTATGATGTTAGGTTTAGGTTTGTCATATATGGCCTTTATTGTTTTGAGGTATGTTCCTTTTGTACCCAGTTTGTTAAGTATTTTTATTACACAGGATTTTGAATTTTATAAAATATTTTTTCAGCATCTGTTGAAATGATCATATAGTTTTTGTTCTTTGTTTTGTTAATATAATGTATCACATTTATTGGTTTGCAGATATTGAACCATCCTTGCATCCCTGGGGTGAATCTCACTTGATCATGGTGAATGATCTTTTTAATGTGTTGTTGAATTCCATTTGCTAGTATTTTATTGAGAATTTTTGCATCTATGTTCATCTGGGATATTGGCATGTAGTTTTCCTTTTTGTTATGTTTTTGTTTGGTTTTGATATCAGGGTAATGCTGGCCTCGTAGAATGAGTTTGAAACTATTTCTTTCTCTTCAATTATTTTTTGAAGAATTTGAGTAGAATTGGAGGTCCCAAAGGGGATATCCTGGCAGTGTGGAAAAGCTGGCTGAGGGTTTGTGCCCAGGGAACCTGTAGGATGTACCTCCTACTACATAGTGCTGCTGAATAGCCACCTGATTTTGGCGTATGCTTGCACCGAGATACAGAGCAGAGTTGCCTACTCTAGGGATGCTGGTCCTCGCTCCCCACCCTGTCTCTGGCTATCCTCAGGAATTTTTCTCCCTGCAGGCACTTGTTGTATTTCCTAGGGATTGAGGCAGCAACAGTTTCCTGCCAGGGAACCCAAGATGGTGGGGAAGCTGGCTTTCCACTTTGATCTTCTTTTTTCCAGTGTAGTAACCATGAGTTGGGGGGAAATTTTTCACAGGCCTGGTGCATAGCTTGGGACATCTTGGATATAAAATTTGATTCTCTTAATATCTGCATGGAGCTGTTTTACTTCTCTATGGCCCTGGAAACTATCTCATCCTCATATTTGAATTCTGGGATATTGCTGGTGATAATCTCAGTGCTGTATATTTGGTTTTGATTTTCTGTTTGGGTGGGGGAGTGGAGTCAGCTTGCTTCTACTCTGCCATTTTGGTGACATCACTCTCTGATTTATGTTAAAACTTCTTTTGAAAGAATGAAGAGCAAGAACAAATGTTTAGCTTATAGGATTTATGCAGAGATGTCACCAAGTAGGAGACATAAGATTATGTTTGGATAATTGCATATTGGGAACATTTTACTTAAAATATTTAAATAAGAAAAAATTCATCAAGTTATACCTTAATGTAGACATTTTTCCTTATAAAGAGAAATGCAATGGAAAACGCTATGATATTCAAGACAGATGAAATTGAACCAAACATTGATATACAACAAAAACTAAGCTTTAATGGTTTTATCATCACCTCATTCATACTTGTAGGCTGCAAGAGATGACCTCAAACTGAACTAGCAATAGCAGTGCACAACTCA
>NW_012146301.1:3249496-3270442 GCF_000956105.1 Propithecus coquereli | reverse complement strand
GGCAGGTAAGCTTTTACCCTTCATTCATAAAAATATATACACATACATGTCCATATTCGTATACATAGACTCTTTCTAATATATGTAGTATACTTTCTACATGTAAAGAAAATTAAAGTCCATGTTACATCTGGTTTCTATATCTATGTAGATGTTATGTTCCAAGGGATTCAATCTCAGCTGAAACTGTAAAATAGTGATATGTACTGTATTTTTTAATACTCCATATGTCTCTTTTAGAATTGTTCTCCACATTGATCTCCAGGATGTGAACCACCTAAGCTGCCAGTAAAATCAACCTTTTATGTGATAATAATATTCTAAAAGTAAATTTCAAAAATTTCAGAATAAGTGGAACTTTCATATGAAAATTAATATCGGCATGATTCTTACCAGAATAGCAAAGACGTTTGTGAGAGTCTTCAGGTATAAAAACAGAAAACCCTCCAGTTTATAAAGGAAGTCTAAAAGAAATTATTTCTTTTAATCAATCTTTTGATGTTATATTTACTTCCCAAAAAGAAGATAATGTATTATAATAATATAGGTTATAAGACTTTTATTGATTATTAGTGGTAAATAACCTCTATCGAACAAATGATATATGTTATTTTCTCATTTAATACTCATAACAACCTGATAAGTTATGTTTCATTTTTACTCTATTTCAGCCAAGGAAACTGTAGCTCAGTAAAGTTAAATAAGATGGCCAAGATGAAACAGCTTCTAAGGGGTAGAAGCAAGGTTTAAGCCCATTTTTCCCTGATACTGATTTCTCTGCTTTGTTTTTGTATAAGATGATCTTCAATACGTGCATGTCTAAAATATTTAAATAAGATGTTTAGTTTCCCTTTGGTTACAAGGAGCACCTACTTAGAAAATGAGTCCTAAATGGGGCGGATGAATAAGTGGTTATGATTGCATATTTTAAGACTAAATTCTAAAATGATGTGCTGGAACTTCTGAACATCCTATGTCAATGTGGAATGAGAAGCCCTGCCTATACAGTCCCTCCCAAATAGTGTTGAGTATAGTTGCCTCCACAGAATTAATTTTTAGTATCATTTTGATATCTCAGGTTCCACCTGACCAGCGTGCTTTTCCCCATAAAAGAAGCCATAATAACATTCAATGACTGCAGAACTGCCAGAAAATTTTGAAAATTAATTTCTAGGATAACATCTTTTTGGTAGAGAAAATCATCTGAAGAAATTTGTAAAAATTCTGATTCCAAGCCACATTCATGGATTCATATGTATAAGCAGGGCTCAGATTCTCAGAATTGGCCAGATTAGAAATCAATAACTAAAAACCTTAGTTTTGCATTAAAACTCCAAAAGATATGTTACAGAGTAGAACACAAAGTTACATGGCTTTTTAAACAGATTGGCCTTGGGTCTTCAAAGAAATGTTATGCTTGGGGCTAGCTACTTATGGCTCTGCATGGGCGTAACTTCCGTTTCCTCTTCCCTCTTCCCATTCCTTACAAATGTCCAAGGAGCACCAGAGGTAATTAGAGCCTCTTGTCTTTCTTGCAAAAAAGCAGATCGGCCCGTGTGTTCCAGGAACTGCAGGGCAACCATATCTATTTTATTCATTTAATGACTCTTACATTTTTTTTTATTTCTAGCAATTAAATTGGAAAAGTGTACTTTGTGATTGGCGGTACCTGGGGCCAAGAGCTTTGGCACTTTTAAAATCCCTCCCTGACTCTCACTTTTCATGTTCTTGACATTGTGGAGCCCTTGGCATGTTTGGCCATCCCAAAAGGATGGAAGCCTATTGGAGTGGAAAAAACTGCTTCTCTCCAGCCATACAATTCAGCCAAACCACATCCGACAAATATAAATGTATTTTAAATATATTTTAAGCTCCTAATATGTAGGAGGAGATTTAAATTTATAATTGCTAATTCATAACACAATCTCATAGGTTAGGTATTACGACTCTCACTTCGCAAAGGAGGTAATACCTCCTTGCCACACATTAATTCATTGGCTGAATCACCAACTAAGGTCCTATATGCTTGGCCCCAAATTCTGGTGGCCTCTTTCCAACATGCCAGCTGACTCTCTTTACATGTTACTGCTCAATCTGGATCTTCTAGTTCCTAAAGCAAAAGGAGAAGAGTTGCTCCTTGAGGAGCTCCTGGCCCAGCTTTGAAATGTCAAAGATAGTGGACGGCCTTAAAACCTCAAAATAGTTTCACAGGGCCAGGCACAGTATAATCCCAGCACTTTGGGAAGTTGAGGCAGGAGGTCAGAAGTTCAAGACCAGCCTGGGAAATATAGCAAGACCTTGTTTCTACAAAAAAATGAAAAAATTCGCCGACATGGTAGCACTCACCTGTAGTCCCAGCTACTTAGGAGGCTGAGGCAGGAGGATCGCTTGAGCCCAGGAGCTTAAGATTACAGTGAGCTGTGATTGTGCCACTGCACTCCAGCCTGGGTGAAAGAGTGAGACCCTGTCTCTAAAAATAAATAAATAAACAAACAAACAATTTCACATTTCCAGTTTGGAAATGATCAGTGCATTGATACTTTATTTTTCTGACACTAATTTGAATATGTTCACATTACCTCTCATGGCCTGATCTTGACCCAGTGGCCGTCTCCCAGCTCCTGTCCTAAGCACTGCCCGTTATTCACATTGGCAAAGTAGTGAGTGATAGACTTAAAGGAATAAACTTGAGAAAAATACATAATTTAAAAAAGCTATTCAAATATAACAAGGTAAAATGACAATTTAAAATACTTCTTTAAAATAAAATCATGTATTGCCATTCAAATTTAGTAGTCATGACATCTGAAAAATATATTTAATTTACCATTTTTATAACATGCTGTCTACAGTTCTTTACAATTTTGCCTATCGAGCCATTCAGACACAGGTGAAGGAGTGGAAAAATCATATTAAAATATTCAGTTTAACAATAACGAAAACTGTTTGCTAGAAAATGTGCCAGATGAACTTGTTTATAAAAAGAGATGTGATGTCAATATTACTTCCTGCCTCAGACTATTTATCTTGTTTTGCAGTCCCACTAAAAATCCAGGCAGAGCTATTAAGAGTTTTAAAAAATCGATAAATAATTTATCTCTGCAAATAAGACCTTTGCTTCCTGGGGTGGGATTAGTTTTCCAAAGCATACAGCATTAGAATCAGCCAGGCCAATTCATGGGAGTTCATAATTAATCCTGACAAGAGGAAGCTAAATGGGGGTGAAAACAAAGCCAGATGATTCTCTGAAATGAACCTGAAAGGTCAGTTACAGCCACACCAGGTTCTCTGTAAGCACATGCAATGACAAGGAAAACCTCTAAGTTCAAGTTCAGGGTCGGCTTTTAGCAAGACAATGAGCCTTATTTTTATGTCTGCTACTAAGAGCAAGACTAGCACCACCTAAGGTATCTGAGGCCGCATTCACTCTTCTCTCCAGTGTAAATGATTGTGTGTGTGTATGTGTGTGTAATTCTCTCCATTGGTTTTTTAGCATTGTGTTCTTCTTTCTAGAACATATAATATAAATGAAAAAGAAACCTTACTTAAGCAATAAATAACAAAATGTTCTTAAATGGTATCATGTTATCTGTTGCCTATGGATTTGTTGGGCTGTGTACTTTCTTCTCTGCATCACTGACAATTTCTCACAGAATACCAACTTCAGAAGTATGTCGTAGCGTGGCTTCTGTGAATGTCTTTGGCAACAAATGGGTCAAATTTGGCTATTGAGAAGACAGCATTGCCTTGCTTATCTTCCGTTCTTCCAGGAAAAAAGTAATGACAATGCGAACAAAATTGCAGTGTACGCATTCCCATTATAGATATCTGTTGTGAAAATCTAGTAAGCAAATTTAGTAATAACTTCTCTTATCCATTAATGTCTTTTGACCCTTTTTGGCCTCTCTTATATGCTAGGAACAGGTTATGATCAGCTCATAGTACATCAGTCACACTGTGTGTATTCAGGGAAAGCACAGATCCTTGTCTTCCCCAATCTGTAAATCTCTGAGAGTATAGTTTAAAAATTGTTTTAAGTGGTAATAACAGCTTGTTAACAACCACTGAGAAAACCCTGAACAGCTACACCTACCAGTGACAGGGTAAAAGGTTTTTCTCTCTCTGTCTGTCTCTATGTCTCCTTTTCACTCTCTCCATCTCTCTCTTTGCCATGCACACACAGGCTTTGACATTTTCACTTCCGAGAGAGCTATGTTGTATAATCCATCCTTAGAAATATTGCTTGTTGATCCTTTAATAATAGTCACTCCAAGCAACACCCCCATAGGAAGGTTCGCCCAATACCCACCACCTGCCACCCATAGTCATACTTGGTATTTCTACCTTGTGCTTCAGTAACACCATGCACATAGCTCAAAGCATTCATCATGCTCTCTCGAGGTCTTTTCCATTCTCTCTCTGACACTGAGCAGTAAAGTCCCTGACTTGGAAATATCTTCTTAGTCAACACCATTCCTAGTATGTGGTGTGGCATAGAATAAGCCTGTCAAAAATAACTATTTTGGATGAATGAGCAGACACTCAAATGAAATAAAGTGGCCCCAACACTAAGAATATGGGAAAAATAATTTCTGAAGAGAAGCTAAATAATCACAAGCATAGTTATGTTCGTAAGTGACGGTAATTACAAAAGGCCAACACTAAGTGTGTTGCAGCAAGCCGTGACAGTAGTTTGATATCTGTGGAGAAAGAGGACATTATGAGTAATGAAGAGAAGAATTGAACATAAAGTCTTGAGCTGTTGCTTTTGGCATTGGTGAATCTTGAGGATAGATGAGGAGTCATATGCTGATTTATGGGGCACATGGTTTCACTCTAATTAGATCCCTTTTCTTTTATATGAAAGTATGATGGGGTCCTTCTGGGAATTGTTTTTTAAATAGCTGGGAAGCTTCTTATTTTACAGATAAAGAAGCTGAGACTCAAATGGCTAAAGTGAATCTCCCACTGTAATTAAGTTGGTTAATTGCTGAACTGAGATGACAATTTTTTTTGTTCCGATATACAGCTCAATTCTTTGTGCCATTAGAATAATTAACCTAAAACCACAGAATCCTAAAGTCCTGATATAGTGTATGTGGCTACTATATACAATTTTAGCAACAAGCTCAGAACACATTTTCTTAGATCTCAACTCCTACATAGTGTTATTTGTAAATAGGATATTTTGTTAAGAATTTAAAAAAACCAAAAACCACAAACATATGCCAGGAGGATAATTAAAGCCTTTTGAAAAACAATTAACTGCTCCCAGGGATTCCAGCACTCATTTTCAAACATGGAAACTACTAAAGCCAGAATTTTAAAATATTGAAAATCAGTACCAATTTGTAGATATCACACTAAAAAAATAGGTAAAACAACAGGATCCACTTATTAAAGAGTTTCTGCAGTTAGTTTACAAATAAATAATTCACCATAGACTTAAATAATGGTGGAAAGACACCACAGACTTAAATATTCAGTTTATTCAGAAAATAATTATTAAGCATCTACTGTATGTTAGGCTTCTCCAGAGAATCAGAACCAATAGAATGTGACATATATATTTTATATATATATATACACTATTGAATTAGCTCAAAAGATACATACCTGTAGATACAGATACAGATATAAAGAGATTTATTTTAAGGAATGGGCTCATGTAATTGCATGGGCTGTTAAGACCAAAATCTTCAGAGCAGGCTGGCAATTCCAGCAGGAGTTGATGTTGCAGTCTGGAGGCAGAATTCTTTCCTCTTTGGGAGACCTCAGTCTTTTAATAAGATGGGGCTCACTCACATTACGGCGGGTAATATGCTTTACTCAAAATCTGTCAATTTGTATGTTAATCACATGTAAAAAATACCTTCACAGCAACATCTAGCCTCGTGTTTGATGAAACACCTGGGCTCCATAGTTTAGCCAAGCTGATACATAAGTTTAACCATCACAGACTATGTGTCAGGAACTTCATGGAATCGGAGGTTACACTAGGGAATAGTCAATTTTGGAAAACATCCAATGGACAGATGGCCGCACACATATGAATTGCACTGGTCCCAAGTGATAGAAATGAAAAGTGATGGTACTTTTAGAAGTTATAGTAGGGAAACCTGACCCAGCCCGAGGGCTTGGGGTAGCACCCCTGAGAAAGTGACACTCAGGCTGGGGCCTGAAGGCTAAAAGAAATGTGGTTAACCAAAGATAAGAGGAGACTCTGAAGTAGGCAGGAGGAAACCAGGAACTGGGGGAAGGTCAACATAATTGGATCCTAGGATGGGTGGGGAAACTGAGGTACAGAAGGATGTTTGGAATGTGGGATGGACCAGGTCCTTCAGGATCTTGCAGGTCATGTTACAGATTTGCCACTGTTAAGGTAGTACAGTGATTATGAAAAGTCTCTCTATATGCTTTGTGCCAAATGTATTAGAAGGGCTAAGAGTGGAATGCAGGGTGCCTGTTGGGAGGCTGGATAATAGTGTATGGAGAGGTGGAGATGGATTTGAATCAGCTCTAAAGATACTTTGGAGGATATTTAGGAGAACACAGTGATTAGTTATGAGGGTTGAGGGAGAAGGAGGTATCAAGGGTGATTCCAAGATTTCAAGCTTGCTTGACCGTTCAAGCTTGTTATGACAGGGAACACTGGTTTGGCATTCCGAGTTCAGCATGGGGCATATTGAGTTGGAGGTACTTGTGGTATAGCGAGGTGGAGAAATCTAATAGGTAGTTGAACGTATAGCTCTGAGACCCTAAAAAGCCATGTAGGATGAGAGAGAATTGAGAAACTGTGAAAGTGGATGAGATTGCATAGGGAGAGGTATTATGAAAAAAAGAGAAAGGCCAAGGACCAAGCTCAGAGCAACTAACTAAATGTTAGTTACTGAAGGAGGAGATGGAAGAGCAGAATGGCCTGAGAAATATGGACAAAACCAGCATCTTCAAAGCCAGCAGAGTTGCATCTTTCTTGCATAGTTACATCTCTCTCTCATCACATCCAGAAGAGGTTTTCTACTTTTAAAGACTCAGGTGATTAGTTTGGCCCCACTCAGATAATTTAGGATAATCTCCCAAATTTAAGGTTCTTAGCCTTAATCATATCTATAACTGTAATTCCCTTTTGCTGTGCAACATTATATATTCACACGTTCAAAAGATTAGAATGTGGACATCTTTAGGGGACTATTGTTCTGCCTACTGAAAAAACTAGTATTGAGAGCACTGCTGAGAGGCCACAGAAGATAGAACTAAAAATTTTCCAGTTGGATACAGCACGTGGAAATAAACAAGAGCAATTTAGGTGGTTTGGAGATCATGGAAATGGACTGATAAATTAGGGAGGTTACAAGTAGATGCTTTTTTCAAGAAATCTGTGAGTAAGAAGAGTAAGAAGTGCTGGTCTTGAAACAAACTTAGGCATGAGCAGATATTTATTATGACTGAAGGAATTAGCATCTATATCCAGGATTTGCCTGGTGGAGCAAGAATTCGACCCACCCCACCCACTAATTCCAGAGAGCCCCTTGTTCTATCCAGGGCATCTGAGGAAAAAATGAACAAGGAAATAATTAACATTAACAAATTAAAATAAAATCTGGAAGATTCTTGTTAACTGAGAAAATGAAACTAAGATAAATAGCAAATATGTATTCTGAAACTCTTGACATTCATTTCATTTTTAAAAAATAATAGTTACCATGTGGTTTTAGATACATGTGTTCCAGAGCAATTAATCATCTAATAAATGTGTCTCTAATAAGCATTTGCCAATAGCTTGATGTTGGTAAAAATGACGTGTTTCACATCTGCTGTTTCTGAAGCCAAAAGACTTTGAAATAATATCTGCTCTAGTGAGGGTTGTACTTAAATCAGAATCAGTGCTAATATGAAAGAAAAAGCAAATGGAATCAAAAAGGAAAAAATACTCTAATATTTATGAATTAATGAAAACATATCATAATTATTAACAATTGTTGAGTGATTAACTTATTTCTGGTGCTATTCTGAATGTTGTACATTAGCTCATTTAATCATTACAATGCCTCTACAAAGTAGGTGCAATTATTATCCTCATTTTAGAAATGAGACAACTAAGGAAGAGCACACCAGAGCTAGAGTTTTGGTCTAGGCAGTCTGTAAATTTCAAACTATCGGTAACGATGGGTAACACCCAGCAGTAATTGTGTACCAAGTATCTGTTTTATGTACTTTACAGATGTAAACCATTCCATTTTGACCCCAGCCCTATGAGGTATGCATTTTCACACCGTCTTACGGAAGAGGAAACTGAGGCACAGATAGGTTAAGTCACACATGTAGTAAGTGCTTGAGTCAGAATTCACACCCAGGCAGACTGGCTCCAAAGTCCAATTTCCTCTCCAAATACCTGAAAGATGATGTTTTTTGAAACTTTCTCATGTAGACAGAATATTTTCTCAGACATTGCTGCTATTGATTTTTTAAAAGTATTTGAAAGTAAAAAAATATATAGTGCTTTTGATGGGCCAGTAAACTTTTCCCTCTCTGAACTTCACTTTACCTTCCTCATGTGTAAGTGAAGAACTGGGTAATCTACAAAGTATCTTTTAACTGCACAGTTCTGTGAACAAAATGCTTTCAGTATCATGTGCCAAAATTTCTTCTCTTCTTTTGACAATGCTTTATTGTTGTGTTTTTACATGCTGGGATTTATGCTGTGTTTTATTATTGTAATGATTAATAATCATTGATCATAAGCATCATAGAGCACAGTACCTGAAACATGTTAGGTGCAATGCTAAGTGCACTCCTTGGTTTATTTTACTTAATCCTCACACAAGCTTTGCTTTTAGTTATTATTACTCTCCCCATTTTACAGATGAGCAAACTGAGTTTAGAGATGCTTAGACCTTACTCAAGTCACACAGCTGGTAAATGGCAGAGCTGGGATCAAACCCAGAAAGCCTCACTCTAAAACTCAGAGGCCCAATTTTACCATTTTGCTCTTATGTTGTATGTACCAAATCTGAAACACAGAGTCAGATTAGACTTAGGCAAAGAAGGACCATTTGGCCTACATATAAGAATGCGAAATTAGGAGAAATAAGTGACATGTCTGTCTAAAATCACACTTTTCTGACCCACCCAAGTGGTAATTTCCACAATTAGAGCCTCTCTCTCCTTTCTTTTGGGTTTTGCATATGGGGTCCCAAGGACCAGCTTAAAATACAATAAGAGAGAGCAATGATTTAACCACGTATTCCCTGAGAAGTGTGGACAAATTAGCTCCCTCATGGCTAACAAAGGGCAGAGCACTGAAGGAACAACATAGGGTGTCTGAATTGTGGGTGAGGATTCTGGAGCTCTGTTCGTGGCTGAGAACTGGGCAAGGCCTCTCCAGGCATGGTTGTGTGTATACACGCACGTGTGTGTGTGTGTGTGTGTGTGTGTGTGTGTGTGTGTAAAACTGTGTATATGCGTCCGTGTTTGGTGGCCTCAAATAGCTAAGGGATCAGATTCTAGAGAAAGCACATTACATAAGGGGAAGGAAGCAGCCATTGAATATAAGAAGTTATTAAAGAAAACAAAAGGTCACCCCACAAGTCTGCCTCAATTTGACCATAAACTGAGAGCACTGAGGAAGTCTTAGGGTGTTCTCCATTGAAGAAATTCCTGGAGACATTGATGTATTGGGAAATGACCATAACAAAATCAATTGTTTAGAAGGCTTGTGAAATCATCTAGCCTAAACTTCAGCCTCCGCACAATCCCCAAGAGTTACCTCAGATAGCAGCTATTTGGGGCCCATTTTTAAGGTCAACTCAGAAGGAGAGTCTACAGTCACCATTCCAATGCTTACCTGTACTCACTATCCAGAAAACCATTACATATCTAAATCTTTCTACATCTACTTAATCTCCATTCTGTCCTTAAGAAAGATTAAAAAAAGGGTTATGTCACCACCCACCTAAAAGACCCTAATATTCCTGGAGCTATCACTAAATCACCCCATAATCTCTCACTTGCCTATGGGACACCTTTAGTTCCTTCAGTTCTCCTTATTTGTCTGGTTTTCTTTCTAAACTGCACATCTTCCAACACAGCAGAAGGCCAAGTATCATTTATGAGACTCAGGGTATTTGTACCACACAAAAAATGACCTTCGTTGCTCAATGTTGCTTAGAAGTGGAGAAGTAAAATTTGTGCCCACAGTGGGACAAGGATTTTGTGAATAACAAGGAATCTCTAGAGAAGTTAACATCCCTTGAAAATCTGTAGGAAAATTCCTTCCTTCACTTATCTAAGTCAGTCTTTAATGACAAAAGCAGTAATGATAATAATATTCTTATAAGGGGCTATTGTGGGAATGAATCAGGTATCATTTGAGAATGTTCACTGTGGCCTTAAGGTTATGAATACCATTCATGAATCATGAATCTTAATTCTGTGTTCACATACAGTAGTCATTTGTGAAGAGTAATTACATTATTCATTTTAATTGACATTTATGATTGTTGAAATTGTCTAACACTTTCACATGTTGTTCACAGGAATGTGACCTGGAATAGTTTAGCTATCCCAGACACACACTGCTCACCAGAGCTAGAAGAAGGCTACCAGTGTCCACCTGGGTTTAAATGCATGGACCTCGAAGATCTGGGACTTAGCAGGCAAGAGCTGGGCTACAGTGGCTTTAATGAGATAGGTCTGTCTTACTGGTAAAACACATTTTCAGTTTCTATTTTATGATGTTTATGATGGAGAGAATAAATGCATAATTGATATTTGATATTTCATGTTATGACTGTCTATAATATGGAAGAAACACAAATGCAAATTTTAATTCTATTCTTATATTCTACTCTACAATCTGTGGCATACAGACTATATATATGTGCAGAAGTGTTTGTATAAGAGATCTCTTATTTTAGACTTTTAATTCTTAATTGTATCATTTTAAAATATATGCTTGTTGAACGAGGTTCAGGGTTGTTGACTCAAAGATAAATAATACTTGGTTTCCTTCCACATGTAACTATACCCTACTACACAAGGTAAGTCTTAAAAATTATAATACTAGGTATTGATGAGTACCTGAGAGCTGAAAAGTACTTCTGGAACAGAAGACAACTAATGAAATACTTAATATATGTGCATCAGCTATGTAATAGATGTATGGGAAATGCTTGTGCACGAATACGACGTGCTCAAATGTGTGCATTTCTTCTTGGCTTGTCCTATGAAGTCCCGAAATGTGCCATTACACACATAATTAAGGAACTTAGCATCTGCCATTTAGTTGACATAATTGTGTTTCTTATAATTCCATGCACATTGCACATATTTCATTATTAAAGCAAAAAATGGAAGAGAAGTGCTATGAGATTCATTTAAAAAAAAAAAAAAACTCTAATTTTTTCCTTAAAGTTTCATGGCCCAGGTGCATTTAAGAGTGTTCTGGATACCTTTATTCAGGGGATAAGAGAAAAATCTTTGAATATGCAACAGGATGGCGGTTGTGCTTTTTTTTGGAAACCAGATCTACTTCCTGGTCTTTGATATGGTTTCACATCACAGTGGGCACCTGTGTGATGAGGGATTCCATGGCCAGGGATGAGTACTGGTGCCTGTCATTCCTGGATGGCAACTGCTGCAACCAGGCAGTAATCTTCCCACATCAGAAAAAGTAGCTGCTAAACCCTGTTCCCACCCTAGCCTACTGTCCATAGCAGCTCCAGGATGTTCTAATGAACTCTGGCCTAAGTATTAGAATTTCAGAAAGAATACATGAAGGTCTTGTGTTGATTGAGGAATACTTTCCTGATTTATGAACAAAACCACAAAGTTGCAGCTTTTAGACAGAATGTAGTACTGAACGTAGACTGAAAAGCACCAATACTGGCATTTTTTAAAAGTCAATTTTGCAAATAACATCTTAAATTTTTATTCTTATATTTCTCGTGGATTTCCAGCATTGTAGTTAGATGGTATTCTTCCATCTCTTTGGACTAATAATATCATTTCCTATTTCACAAAAATCTAGAAGCCAACCTATGTAAAGCATTTCAAGTTGCTGTACTCTCTTAAACTTATCTAGCTTTGTAATCAATCTTAAATCCTTCCCTCTGTCTCAAAAGTACAGAATCCTGTTATGAATTATACCAGTGACTTTCAAGCATGAGGAGGAAATTACCGATGTGGTATGGGAGATAAGGAATATATATTTGGGAAGCTACATGAAAGGACCTCCAGCAATCCTACCAGCTGGCATGACCAGAATGCATGGCTTATCTGTGTCTGCCGCTCTTTCTTTTAGGGCTTAACTGGGTGTATCCATGTCTCCTATGAAAAATGGCCACCATTCAAGGGCTAGGCTGTCCTTGCACATACACACACACACACACAAAACCCTCCAATCTTTTAAAATTATATAGCTAAACAAATCACATCCTGACCATTTTTAATGCAGTAATTGTGCCTAAATCCAAAATGCTGAATTATATTCAAGTTGATTCATCTTTCTTCACTCAGACTGATAATGATTTTAACTAATATAGGGTAAAATCTCTGTTGAGAGAGAAAGTCTTTTTCTTTAAATTTTTCATTGATATATTATAAATGTACAAATTTTCAGGGTACATGTGATAATTTCAGACAGTTTCTTTCAACACTTTTTAAAAGTTTATTTTTTTTTTATGGCGGTACAAATGTTTTTGGTTACAAGGATTGCTTTTGTAATGCTTGAGTCAGGGTTATAATTGTGCCTGTCACCCAGTTAGTGTTCATTGTACCCATTAGGCAGGTTTTCACCCAACCTCTCCTCTCCCCTGTCCCATGATTGATTTCCATTGAGTTATGTTTCCCTGTATGCACATGTGTGCTCAGCGGTTAGTTCCAACTGAATAGTGAGTATATATGGTGTTTGTTTTTCCATTCTTTAGATACTTCACTTTGGATAATAGTGTCCAGTTCCATCTAGATTGTTGCGAAAGGCATTAAGTCATTATTCTTCATGGCTGAGTAGTATTCCATGGTATACATATACCACGTCTTGTTAATCCACTCATGAATTGATGGGCATTTGGGTTGATTCAATATCTTTGCAATTGTAAATTGTGCTGCTATAAACATTCGAGTTTAGTTTCTTTTCGATAAAATGACTTTGTTTCCTTTGGGTAAATACCCAATAGTGGGATTGCTGGATCAAATGGTAGGTCTACTTTAAGTTATTTGAGGAATTTCCATACTGTTTTCCAGAGAGGTTGTACTAATTTGCAGTCCCACCAACAGTGTATAAGTGTTCCTTTCTCTCAGCATCTGCCACAGCATCCATTGTTTTTGGACTTTTTAATAAAAGCCATTCTAACTGGGATAAGGTGATATCTCATTGTGGTATTAATTTGCATTTCCTTGATAATTAGTGATGCTGAGCATTTTTTAATATGTTTATTGGCCATTTGTCTATCTTGTTTTGAAAAGCTTTTGTTCATGTCTTTTACTGAATACTAAGAAAATCTCTGTGTACCTAAATTTGAAAATGTTGAGGAAATGGACAAATTCCTCGAAACACACAACCTCCCAAGGCTCAATTAGGAAGAAATAGAACTCCTGAACAGATCAATAATGAGCAATAAGATTGAAGCAGCAATAAAAATATCTTCCAACAAAAGAAAGCCCTGGCCCAGAAGGATTCACACCTGAATTTTATCAGACCTACAAAGAAGAGTTGGTACCCATACTGTAGAAATTATTCCATAACATTGAGAAAGAGGGAATCCTCCCCAAGTCATTCTACAAACCAGTATCACCTTGACACCAAAGTCAGGAAAGGACACAACAAAAAAAAAGAACACTAAAGATCGATTTCCCTTATGAATATAGATGCAAAAATCCTCAATAAAATACTAGCAAACCAAATCCAACAGTACATCAAAAAAATAATCCACCATGAGCAAATGGGCTTCATCCCATGGATGTAAGGATGGTTCAACATACATGAATCAATAAACGTGATTCACCACATAAACAGAAGCAAAACAAAGATCATATGATCATCTCAATAGACACAGAAAACACATTTGACAAGATTAAGCAGTCTTCATGATAAAAAACCCTCAACAAATTTGTCATAGAAGGAATATATCTTAAAATTATAAAAGCCATATATGACAAACTCACACCCGGCATCATATTGAATAGGGAAAAGTTGAAAGCATTCCCACTCAGAACTGGAATAAGATAAGGTTGTCCACTGTCACCACTTCTATTCAACATAGTCCTGGAATTCCTAGCCAGAACAATCAGGCAAGAGAAAGAAATAAAGGGTATCCAAACGGGGAAAGAGGAGTTAAACTATTGCTTTTTGCTGACAATATGATCTTATATCTAGAAAACTCCAAAGATTCCACCAAGAGATTCCTGGAATTGATAAATAAATTCAGCAAAGTCTCAGGTAAGAAAATCAACATACACAAATCATTAGCATTCCTACATACCAATAACAGTCAAGCTGATATTCAAATCAAAGATTCAGTACCATTCACAACAGCAACAAAGAAAATAAGATACCTAGGAATATATTTAACCAAGAAAGTTAAAGATCACAATAAAGAGAACAATGAAACACTGAGGAAAGAAATCACTGATGACACAAACAAATGGAAAAACATATCATGTTCATGGATCAGTCAAATCAACATTTTTCAAATGTCCATACTTCCCAAAGTGATTTACAGATTCAGTGCAATCCTCATCAAAATATCAACATCATATTTCACAGATGTAGAAAAAATAATCCTACACTTTGTTTGGAACCAGAAAAAAAGCCGGAATAGCCAAAGCAATCTTACACAAAAAGAAAAATCTGGAGGCATCACATTACCGGACTTCAAACTATATTACCCAGCTATAGTAACCAAAACAGCATGATATTGGCAGAAATATTAGAGACATAGACCAACGAAACAGAAAACTCAGACATAAAGCCACCCACATACAGCTAACTGATCTTTGACAAAGCAGACAACAATATACACTGAGGAAAAGAAGCCCTATTTGATAAATGGTGCTGGGACAACTGAATAGCCACATGTAGAAGAATGAAAGAGAATCCATATCTCTCACCACTCACAAAAATTAATTCACATGAATAAAAGACTTAAATGTAAGGTCTGAAACCATAAGAACTGTAGAAGAAAATGTTGGAAAAACTCTTCTAGATATCAGCCTAGGCAAAGAATTTATGAAGAAGACCCCAATGGCAATCACAGCATCAACAAAAATAGATAAATAGAACTTGATTAAATTAAAAAGCTTCTACGCAGCCAAGGAAATAATCAACAGAGCAAATAGACAACCTGCAGAATGGGAGAAAATATTCACAAGCTACACATCTGATAAAGGACTAATAACCAGAATTTACAAAGAACTCAAGCATATCATCCAGAAAAAAATCAAACAACCCCTTAAAAAGTGAGCAAAAGAGAAAATCTTTTTATAAAGTGTGTTGGCTTAAGAAGACCAATTCTAGGAGGGAATTTCCCTGGGGGCAGTAGGCCTCTACTAAAGCAATTATCTTACTATAGTTGTGCTATTAATTTGCACATTTATCTCCCAAGGATTTAAGGTCCTTGAAAACAGGAAGTGAATCTTTTCATCTTTATGTCTCCAGGGCCTAGTGCAATGCCTGGCTCATAAGGAGACCTCTATAAATATTTACTAATGGCCTGGACAAAGTATATGTCTTTTTGAATTTATTGGTAGCCAGCCATGTTTGTTTTAGGAGACAGAGCCACAGCAGAGAATCAAGTTGTTTTCTTATTGTTCTTTTCCTGCTTTTGTCTGTTTTTGTTGGCGATGTCCACTATTCCTCAAGACTCTTTCCTTTCTACACAAACTTGATTTAGTCTATTTGCTTCTTTTCCTCAAATGATAATTGTATTAATCATCATTGTATGACTAATGGTTAGACAATGAAATGTTGATTTTGTACTATAGTGAAAAAATTCTTAAATGGTCACTATAGCTTAAACTGAAATTGATAGCTACTTCCTGATATTATATATCTCTGTGAATAACACAAACTGCTGTATTTTAGGAGATTATTTTTAAAGTTCCTGTGGAAACAAAAGACAGTCTTTCCCCCAAAATGAGGAAAGGAAATTATTTTATTAAACATATGCGATTATTTCTTTATACATGCAATTGAATTTAAAACACAACGAGGTGCCTAATTATGCATATGAATTTGGCCAATATACTTGCATTTGTAAATAATCATGCTTAATTTAAAAGGAACACATTCCCTTTTCTTACAAATCAAATTATCATGCGAAACATTGAATGTCAACTCATTTATAAAATTCGTTATGAGTAGCTCTATGTCTTATTAAAATTTAACATTGATGATGTTGAAAATCTCAAATTTTAAACTATATTAAAAGCTACAGTTATTAAGTAGAAAAAATTATAAGGAGCCCCTGTTGTAAGCTTGGAGAGTAAAGACATCTCTGCCCCTTTGTATCTCTAAAATCATCCAAACATCAAGAAGACTGAAAAACAGAAATACAATTTCCATATTTAAGGAATGTGAAAAATCCATAACTATAAACCACAACATCAGAGGACCAGGTGTCTAAGGGAAAATTTCCTGCAAGGATTCTGCCTGCTATGGATCTCAGACAGAACCAGCAGGATACCGATATTCTAAAATAACACATGTTCTGGAGTAGAACAGTCCACTGTTTGAGTCAAAGGACAGTGTGCAGCCTGGTCATGGGAGTTTACTAGGACCCCATGTGATGGAAGAGTGGAGGCCCTCATTCCTGTGAGCAACCATAGGGAGCTGGAGTGGAGGAGGGGCCTGTGTGATGGCCCCAGTGCTGCTGATCTGGGCTGATAAGGATGAGGGAAAAGCTAAACTGTATGTTTTCAAGTCTGGCTACTCCTTAGGATGACCTGGGGAGCCTTTTAAAATATGCCTATTTCCAAGCACCATTCCCAGGCCAATTAAATAAAAATCTTAGACTGATTTAAGACACAGATGGTTTTGAAAAGCTCTCCAGGTGATTATAAATGTGCATGCAGAGTTGTGAACCATTGGACTACAAGCAGCACACACACACGCCATTATTTTATTAAAAACTTCATTTCTATCTTAGCCATTTTGGCTGTTATAACAAAATACCGTAGACTCAGTGTCTTATAGACAACAGAAATTTAATTCTCAGTCTGGAGACTTAGAAGTCTAAGGTCAAGACATCAGAAGATTCCCTGTCTGGTGAGGGTCTACTTCCTGGTTCATAGAATGGCACCTTCTCACTGTGTCCTCACCTGATGGATAGGGTGAGGGGTCGCTCTTGGGCCTCTTTTGTAAGGGCACTAATACCATTCATGAGGGCTCTGCCTTAATGACCTAATCACCTCCCACCTCCTAATACCATCACCATGAGGATTAGGATTTCAACATATGAATTTTGGGGAAATACAAGCATTGTTTCCATTGCATTATCCCACAACATTACCCCATTCCTCCCTACATGCACCAGTGGCAGATATCTGTCTTATAAAAATTTATTTCGAAGGTAACTAGTAATTTTAAAAAAATCAGGACCATATCTATAAAAATATACTTTGAGGTACATTTAAAGCTGAAAAACTATTAAAGATATATAACTCATAAAAAACTTTGCAGGAAAAAAGCAACTGAAATACAGATTAAAAGGATACAACTTGTCTTAGTAAATAAACACAGAACGGTCAACACTGAGACATGTCTTAATAAAGTTGCTGGAATTCAAAGCTAAAGAAAACATCCCTTAGGCATTCAAATAAAAAAAATAATCAAGTTAGCTGTAAGGAGAGACATCAGAGAGGCCTGAAATGTCACATCAATTTCAACTGTAGGATATAATGACACAGTGCTCACAAATTCCTTAGGGAAAGAATGGGTCAAACTCTTTCTGATTATTTTCTGAAGAGGCAAGAACTCAGAGACTATATTTTACATGAAATCCTCTAGAAGACATTCATCCAATCAAGAGTGACTTGCCATGAGCCTAGTCTCTAGCATCTGTTCACTGTAAGGACAAAACTAATATAGTTGTAGAATTTACAGAATATAATGTAAATATTACAAATTATGATTACATAGAAGAGAGAAGATGAAAAATGGGGGAGGTAGTGTAATGATGCTGATGTCTTTAACATTTATATTTAGCAGTCAAAAAAGTGTACCATTTATACAATCTATGAAATGTATGATAGAGGTATATGTATACTTGTCATGAGAACACATTGCAAACTCGAAAATTACTTCACAAATAATTCAAAACTCAAAATAATGTTAGCTCTGTCCATGTCTCAGAAAATCATTTCCATATGAATAATACTATTGGAACCAACTCTTATTTAATCTTGATTATATTTCTCAAAAAAAGATAGCAAACAGTATATTTTTTAATCTCAATACATTTATGATATGTGCTGTAGTGTACTTGAAAATGATATAAGCACATGACTCCTTTGTGGTAGAATTTGCAAGAAGCATAATGGTTCAAAGGAATGGCCCTGGGGTTTGGATCATGGCTCTACTATCTATTAATGTGACAATGCTGCGGAAGTAATTAACCTCTCTTGCCTCAATTTTCCCATCTGTAAAATGAAATAAGTAATAGATATACCTTAAAGGGTTGATATAAGGAATAACTGAGAAACTACATTTAGAATAGCATCTATCACAGAGCAAATGTACAATGAACTAGAAATTAAACATGCAGTGGCAAAATATGAATATATCTCTGTGTTATTTGAAAAAAAATGAGAATGAGACAGGGCAGGATATAGATGCTTTCAGATTAACACACTAGTGTCGGATATTATTACCTTTTGTTTGCAGCGGTTTACAACTCAAGTTGTTCAGTATCTTACAGCAAGGGAGGAACCTAGAGGGGGAAGGGGACAAGGTGTCCTTAAGTTTGCATCATGCCTGTGTTAACTCATGTCCCACATTTTGTTTAATTCTAATCAATATATAGCATTCTAGAAGGCAGATTTTTGGTGGCGTTTGATCTTCATTATTCCTCTCTTGCCACTTTCAAAAATGTCCTCGCTTTCTATGCTTTATTTGTCTCTCTAGAATCTTATCAACACTTAGCCCGGGCCATTGAATTTTCTAGTTTCATGAAGCGTCACACGTGTATTTAATTTTATTTATTTATTTGTCCCTATACATTTGAATTTCTGACCCATGGATTTGAGCCGCTCACTGTCTTTTAGCAGTCTTCAACAGGCACCCCTTCCCCAGAGCCTAAGTAAAGCACCTGCTGGGGCATTGAGCCAAAGCCACAGCCAGCCAGACTATTTCATGCACAGCCTCCAGCACTCAGTGGTTTATTTTTGGGGCCCCCCTGACTTGACTCCCTGTGCCACATGACGACTGAGATGTTGGTCTTTCTGCATCTCTCCCTTCCATTTAAACACCTCTCTATCTTTATTTCTGGCTACATTTTCTATGGCTCATTCTTAAGGACCCTCGACTAACTAATTCCCTCTAAGAGGTTAGCCTGTGCACTTAAGATATCACACACTCCCCAAGTTTCAAACCTATTGAGGAAAAGACATTATTGAAAGGACACGTTGGAAGATCCCAGAATCTGATTAACAAACATTCAGATTCCATGATTAAAGTATGCGTGGGGAGGTAGGTACTAAGCCTACCATGAAAAGGTTTGGGGATAGACAACACCCAAAAAACCACACCATAGAGGTGATGCAAAATCACAGCAACTTACCCTATTTATAAAATTTGTCCTACTTCCGTTTTCTGAATACTTACACACTTTCAGCCTCTTATTTCCCCTGCATTCCCACAGGCTCATAAACAAATGGGGCATGCAATCTGAGACATAATAGAGAGGACACTGTGGTTTTCTGTAATAGCACCAAAGATGAAATTGCAGAAATGGAGAGCTGGAAGGATAATGCAATCATGTATTTTCCTCACACTGTTCTACAGGTGGGGAAACCGAGCATGAGAGCAAGTGGGCTCAGAGTTACAGAGAACTCTGGGCAGAGGCCGGGCTCAACTGTCTTCTCATGAGCTGCAGATTCCCACTATCACTTGCTGTCTCTACCCAACCTTTTTACAATTCAAACCAGTGTTTAATTAAGAAGAAAATTCAAAAAGTCACTTGCAAAGCTTAGTTTTAGTCTTAATTTTGTGGTAGAATGTAACATGACTTTCCTTTGGTGAGACGCTGTTTGAGAAGACCACTATCGAAACAGAGATGATATGCCAGTCAGAAAAAAAGCAACACTAAATCTATCATATGTGGGAAAGAAATAACAGAAAATGTCATTAAACTGGCAATTTACTTGTCATGATCTTTCAAAAGAAGGTAAGACAGTACAAGGAGATGAATACAAAACTATACAGGTGATGGTTTGAACTCTCCACTAATTATACAGTCAGGTGCAAAACAAAACATCTTAAGTTTGGACTAAACAACCAGTGAATGTCATTTGATAGTAAAACTCATCCTAGACAGTCACTTAGGAAGTAAATAGACATCAGGCACTTTTTTATTACTGGTTTTTAGAATCCCAAGAATAAAAGACAAAAACTCATTTTAAAAAGTCCAGAATAAATTAAATGTGATTGAAACAACTTGTATCAAAGGAAGCCCATAAGCAAGATCAAACTATAAATCAGGACAATCTGAAAATAACTAATAGAAATGACATTTAAATAATATATGCCTTTTGCTTATATTTGTCTTTTTTGGCTGTATATGTAAACCCATGTAATACAAACTAATGCAAAAAATATATATGCCTTTTCGGCTGGGCGCGGTGGCTCACGCCTGTAATCCTAGCACTCTGGGAGGACCAGGCGGGCGAATTGTTTGAGCTCAGGAGTTCGAGACCAGCCCGAGCAAGAGCGAGACCCCATCTCTACTAAAA
>NW_012146301.1:3246151-3249116 GCF_000956105.1 Propithecus coquereli | reverse complement strand
GTTCAACAGTCTTTATTTTTGTAATTACTATCATTGCTTATGACGACTATTGCTATCACTTACTGATTGCTTATTATGTATCTGGCGCCAGGCAAAAGGTTTTCCATCCATTGTGTTTTAACCCTCAAAATAAAACCATAAAGCATCATTATACTTAATCGATAAGTGAGAAGAGTGATTTGAGAAAGAATTAATTTGCCCCAAGTCACTTATTAGCCACATTTGGAAGCTAAGCCTTGCTGTCCTGTGTGCTAAGGTTGAAGCTCATGTTCTTGGGTGACAAACTATATTATTTCTGAAGTTGGCCAGGAGTAACCCAGGCTTCTCAGGACCCCTGGTCCATTGTAGAGTCTCATTATGATAACAGAAGAGATACATGCTGCAGCATAATAACCTATGAGGCATCTCTGCCTTCTTCTCTTGTCCTGTATTCTTTAGACAAGTCTTAGAGGGATAAATTTGGAGAAGAGTTAACTTCCACTGCAAACCAATGGCCTCTCAGGGTGTTGGTCTCTGGTTTCCAACCTAGTCCTTTGCATTTTGTGTGACAGAGTTGGTACATAATATATGTTAGTTAAATGTAGGAATCTAAATATGAAAAATGTAACTTGGGAGACAATACAGTTTTACAAGATAATTTATTGAGCTGTAAATATCTGGACAAGGATTAGAGACAATGAATCTCTAATGGGTAAATACTGTAAAAAAAGTAAATACTGCTTTTGATACAAAATTAGATGGTAGACATATAGGCTAGACATGTGGGAGAGAACTTAGAAAGCAAAAGAAAATATATTATTTGGCATATTTTAGTTAAGTTTATACTTATTTGAACTAAATTCAAAACATCATTATAAGATCTATGTGTTTACTGTATGTAATTTATAGCTATGTGCATTAATTTTTCCTGTGTATTTGAATTTACTTTCTCTTTCCCTTTGAGGTATGAATATTTAATTTTGCTTTCTAAATTACCATGAATTAACCAACAATTTTATCTAAGATGATTTTAATAATGTTCATATAATTAATTAATATAATTAATTTCTTTATTAAAATGTGACATAAAGTATACTTACCTTATTAGTCCTCTTTATTAAAAAATCATAAAGCTTTTCTTATATATAATCTCCTTAAAATATTAGGTAGAAAAACTACAGGTTGTCAGCTTCACAGAAGTTAAAATGTAGATTTTGGATGCCTATATAAATGTAATAAGACAACTTGTAATCTTTGTAAATTTTTTGGCAATAATAAATTAATTGGACCTTTCAAGAAAATGTGGAAAATTAAAGTACAGAGTGATTGAGCCTGCCATATTCTCCTATACTCCCACTTCTGAAGAATGCTATTATGGCTACTGAAATTTGGGACTGGTATTTTTTTAGACGGGAAAATATATTTTAGTTGTTATTTACTTTTCTGGTATTTTCCTCCTTTGCCTTTGGGTAATATTGACCATAAGATATGAACTCAGCTCCCTGTGTGACTCATAAATCAGCTTTATTGAATATCTATAAGAAATATCAGTGATTATTTTTGTCACTGGTAGAGTTGTATGTTTGGGACTACCCCTGTATTTTGCTGAAATAGGATTGACAATGAATCCAGCTACACAGGTCTAGTATTTCAGTTTTAACACAGGATTTGCTGGACTTTGAAATTAATTACTTCTTATTTTTTTCTATTGGCATTCTATTGTTTTTATAATTTGTCTCTTATATTTGATATTAAATATGGACATTAAATATGAAAGAAAATTATTTTTATTCAAATCATAATAGAATATAAATTGAACTTTGTTGATGCTACTGGTAAAAATCAATTCATCAAATGTAAATGATGTTAAACCATATATCAATTGCTGCTGTATATAATATCAGATGACAACTTTACAAATGAATAGAAAATGGAAAATTATTACATACCTGTAACTTTGATTTATTGCAGAATGTACATTTTTATTGCAGTTACAAGAAAAAAACTCACAGTAAAGAGTAATTTGTAAAAGATGTAATTGAGATTTATGACACTTTCTGAAAAGCACCAAAGGGTTGTTTTCCCTGCATTTATCTTTATGTTTACTGTCGTCACTGGAATTACTTATTGATTTTTATAAAAACACATATGGAAGAGAGAACTAGGGCAATAGAATTTAACCAAAATTGCTTAATCTATTATAATTCTGTATTAGCTCTCTGAAGGAATTCCTTTATCATGGGACAAGGAAAACTTAACATATTTTTGTTGTATAGAGTACAAGCTCATGAAACATCAATTAGGAATAGCCATGAAAACCCTTAGTCAAATACAGGGGATTTTACTCTGGTGTATTGGGTCAGTAAATGCCCTCAGGTTGCATGCAAGAGTATGTGCTTGAGGATTTTTGAAAGGGACTAAATCTTTGAGTTTTATTAGATTCTCAAGCAGGGTCACAGGCTTACTTAAACTGAAATTAGATGTGCAGATGTTATTCAGAATGTTAGGAAGAAAGCGGATTGAAAGGTAGAAATTGCAGATGTGATTTTTTTTTAAAAGATATCCACTGTCTGGTGTCTAGCAGATGTTCAGGAGTTCTCGTTAAATGGATTAGAAAAGACAGCTGTTAGAAGAGTTTTCATCAGACAATGAAAGAAAGAGATTTTAAAAGTAGATTTTGGAGGGCATAAAGTGATTATTTTTAAATATTATACATAGAAGATAATTTCTCTAAATTTCCATAGCATTGTCTGTCTGAGTTTCTGTGTCTAGCATTTGATTTTTCATGTCGTTTCGTGTAAGTCTGAGCTTTCCCATAAGAACAGAGACCACATTATGCACTTCTGGGCCAATTAGGCAAATACATTTAATGGGTGCTGATGACAAGGAACCAGTGGAATAAATGAAAAGATATGGTCTCTCCCTCAAGTATTTAAATTTTTATTACAGAGACAATGACAACATACATGAAACAATGGTGGCAAGG
>NW_012146301.1:3244625-3246101 GCF_000956105.1 Propithecus coquereli | reverse complement strand
TTTCCTCTCCTCCTTTCTTCTTACCTCTTTGTAAGTTTCATGGCATTTATTAAAATGCTTTTAATTCTTCCCTTACTGATAGACATTTAAGTGGTTTTCAATTTTTTACTACAGTAAGCAGTGCCATGTGGAATACACACCCATATGCATCCTATGCACATCTGTGGGTATTCCTTAGAATAGATTCCTAGAAATAATTTCTGGGTCAAAGGATATGTATCTATATTTCTCCTTTATATATTTTAACATAATAGATAGCTGGTGGTTTACTTCTTTAAAAGATTATAGAGATTCATAGTCCTGCCCTTATTGTGTAAGAGTAGATTTTAAAACATAAGATATTCTTTTTGTGTGTGTTTTACCCTTATCTTCTTGATTAGCCCACATATTGAAGAAAAAACAACATAGGCATTATGTATTCTCTACTCTTTTGAACACCAGCAGTTCATTATTATCTCCTTGAATGTGTTCATCCCATCCTTCCTGGGAATGCCTCCCTCCTGCTCCTCCTGTCCACACCTCACCCACCCTTCAGGGCCTACTCACTTAGTTTCCCCTGGTACATCAACAGCATTTGCCTCCCTTCTGTCTGAACTATGACAGCAAGGTTTGTGCACAAAAGTTAACACTTCATTCTCTTTGTGTCCCACTGTCCAGGAGGGGTGTGTGTGTGTGGTGTGTGTGCGTGCACGCACGTTTGTTTTACCCTTATCTTCTTGAGTAGTTCATTAGATCCAGCTGCCTCAGGTGAAAGCCGAGCTTCAAGTACTTCTTTTGATGTCTTTTCTCACTCTCCTTGAGCTCAATATGTACTTCAGGACTGGCTGATCACGTTGAGGAGAATTTTATATTAGATACATTGCCTTATTACAATCATCACTCTGTGGAAATTTCATGATTGAAAATTCCAATAAAATCCAAATACAACTCTAGCCTTTAAGTTTCCTGTTCATTTGAAATTAAGTGGCTTCTTCGTTAAGTCAAATACTCACGTGAAACAAACGTGAATGGCCCAGCACGGGAGTCTTATACGGACAATGCAGGAAACTTCCTTTGCTGGTGAGGACAGCCGGTGAAACAGAATTCCCTTGACATTCTATGACATTAAATCAATTTTGCCAACTAATCGGTTGGAGCAGAAGAACAATAATAATAATATCATCTAGGAAAGCCTTAATACAACTCTCACCTCAAGGTTAATGAAGATCAGAGGGGATAAGATTCAGCTCTCCTGAGGCTTCCATGTTCTAACATGTGAGTCTCGCTTAGCTGAAAATGCTCTGAGAAGAGCCCTGTCCTCTGCAGAGGAAGCCCTCCAGCCTTGCAGAAAGTGCATCTAGCCTGAGCCTCGTGGGGCTATGAAAAAGAAGATGGTCCATTTTTCTCCTATATTCTTGTCTACCCCTCAGCTCGCACACCATCGGGGCTTGGGATTCTGCGATCATAAGAGCAAAATATATTAAAAATACTAAAACA
>NW_012146301.1:3236025-3244335 GCF_000956105.1 Propithecus coquereli | reverse complement strand
ATTCATAAAAATGTATTCAACAAACATTATGCATTTACTTTACATGGGTACTGAAAATATAATGATATAAAGAAATATAAACAGAGATATTAAACAGAAAAATTAAAATGAAATAAGAAATGAGGGTGAAATAAATTCAGAAGAAAGGCTTGCTGTTTAACTCATGGTAGATCTCACAGCTACGTGCCAGATGCAGGGGTGCATGTCCGAGTGTGTGCATGTGTCCATGTGTTGCTTTCAAACTTTTTTTTGAATATGAATATATTAAAGTGTAGTATGAACACTCCAAATGTGCTACAAGTCTTATTTCTCCCATTTGCCTGATTTCTCACATTCATGTAACTTGCCTACCCTCTGAAACAAATGCTTTTATTCTGGTAATGGAAAATACTCTTTTGAGACTTATATTTTCACTGTAGCTTTTATTAAATAAGATATGTAATAACATAGATTAAGTATGTCACCTTCTTCTGGCACCTGGCTACATATCCCTGCTTCCTATGCACTTTTCTGAAAATGTCTTTAATTTATCTTATTTTTGATAAACAGCTTAACTGAATATGGAATTCTCCATTGGTATTTATTTTCCCTAAAAATGGAAATTTTTCCATTGTATTTTGGAATCTATTATTGCTGATAACAAGCCTTGTGTAAGTCATAATTGTAATGCTTTGGGGGTTTTTTGTTTGGTTTGCTTTGGGTTGTTTTTTTTTTTTTAACATATTTGCCTTTTGCAACAATTTGGATGAAACTGTCTTTTTTCTCTGGTAGTTTTTAAGATTTACTCTTTGTCTTTGCTATTTTATGGTCTTACTATAAATATGTCTAGGCACGGATCTTTATTTTTTATCTGCTAGGCACTCATTCTTTGCATATGAGACTCATACCTTTCTTCAATTCTGGAAGATTTTTAGATATTATCTTCACGAATTATATCTCTCCTCCATTTTCTCTATTTTTTAAATTTTCTGGAATACTGATTAAATATTTGTTAAATCTTATTATTTTATCCTGTACCTTTAAATCTTGCTTTCTAACTTCCCTCTATTTTCTTGACTTGTTCTTGGATCCTTTATTAGATGCACTATGAATCTTGTATTATTTTCCATGCCTCTTAATGTTGTTTGCATATTTTCCAGCTCAGCTTCTCTACTGAACTCTTAATAATTTTCTCTCTTGGTGTGTCTAGTCTGCTATTCAACTTATTTGTTAGATTTTTGACTCCAACATCTATAATCTTTATGTTTAAAATTTTTATTGTTTCAAATCCGCCTATTCTTTTATCTTATAGTCCTGTTCTTACAGTTTTCTAATCCTTTCTTTATCTCATCAAACATTTTAAGCACATTTATTTTAGAATTTCTTTCTAATTCTTCCGTATCTTCTAATTTTCCTTTATAATAGTTCATTTTGTTGTGAGGTTTATAATATTTGGCTGTGAGCTCATTTTCAGTGAGGGTTTCTTTCAGAGGTTTTCTGGCCTGGACTATCTCCTGGGTTTCTGTTTGCTGCAATTTTATGGATATCAACCATTCTGGACTAATACTCATGTTAATGTAGTGTGACATAGGGGAGGAGAGGTCCTTGAACCATTTGCACTGTGGAGCGCATTGTCAAGTTAGACTACACACTACAGTTGGCCCAGGTCTTGGGTTCTGGTTTCTTTTAGGAGACTCCTTTGCCCCTCATGGATCCAGACAAAAAGCCAAGCCAATTTCTGCTTTCCTGAGCTGGAGGCTGGAGTTCTTCCAGCACATTTAAAATGCAGAGCAGCCCTTTGTAATTCCCAGCTTTATAGAGATGCCCCAGCACCTACCTCCTGTGCTGTGTTAGGGTGCCCTCCAACTCCTCTGCTGCTGGGCAGCAGGAGCCCTTGAGGTTCATATTGACTCCGAGGACATCTGTGAACCATCTGGGGGTCAGCTGCTTCTCACAGCTCTGATTTTACATTCTCCCAAACTGAGTGCTGGATATTTTGCTCAGGTAGTCTTGAGCTAACTTATACATTCAAAACTTACTCTCTTTTACCTATTTCCTTGTGTTGGTTGGGGCATGGGGTGAGGAGGATGAAAGAAGGAGGTGTCTAAATAAGCATAATCCAGCACATTGACCTAAAACTCTTAGTTTTTGTATTTTTAGAATTTTCATGTAAGGATACAGTTTTCCTTTCTTTGATATTACACATCTATGATTTTATATTCTATGTATATATATATATATATATAAAACATACTTTCAGCATAAATTCTTAAAATATGGTAAGTAAATATTTACAGGAATTTTTAATTTTACAAAGATTCCATTTTAATATTCTTTTCTGCTGCTACACCGATTTCCATGCAGCCTGGTAAGACAATACACTGGCGGTTACTTTGTGTAAAGACAAAGAGAGCGAGAGAAAGAGAGAGAATGAGACTAGGCTGCAAATCAGCAATGGCAATTATCGAGCACTGGGAACAATTCTAACGGATTAAGATTCGGGGTGCTTAAGCTTCTTAATATTAATTGTAACAAATATTCAAATGCTTTCATCCTTTATATAAGTACTTTAGCACATAAGAAAAAAATAAAATAAAAACCCTAATCCAGAATTACCTAAACATAAAGCAAATAAAATTCCCTAAGCAATTCTTACTCTCTAATGTCCAGTAAAACAATGACCTATATTTGTGCATAGAGATATATTATTTCATTTAAAAACTACTAGTGACTACAAATCTTGACACCAAATTGAAGTTGAACCGAAGGAGACTTTCACTTACAGAATACTTGGGAGCCAGACATTGTATGTCAGGAATGTCACGTATCCCTCACATCAACACCGCGTGTGACGTACTGTGAACTCCATTCCCGTGGTACAGATACCGAGATGCAGAGAACAGAAGTAGCTCCCAGGGGCAAGGATGGGTCTCAGTGACGGTTGTGTTCCCGTGTCTCCAGTGCAGAGCTGCAATAGTGAGTATTCTGCAAGTGCTCCTGTCCAAATAAAAGGACTTCGAAGTTTCAGGACATAGTCTGATTTACTAGGTGGGTGATATTGGACAAGTTACTTAACCTCTTCTGGCCTGTAAAATAAGAATAAGAGTAGTACATATCTCAAAGAGTTGTGAGAAGATTAAATTAGACTATTCTCATTCTCTTACCTAATGAATTCTCAATACAATTTAATTATGATTATAATTTTCATCTGTATTATTATAATTATTAAGTAAATGAATGAATGAATTATACAGCAGCTGTCTTAGGGTCACATAGATAGAAAGTAGAAGAAATAGAAGACAAACTCATCCAATATCTATATTCTTTCCATGGCATCAGATTATTTTCTTTCAGACTTGGCAAAACACTAATGTTATGCAACATAATTTAAAAATATACGGTACTTGCATTTTACTGTGCTAGTATATGCTATATGTACTGATGTATTCTCTCTTCCATGGCCACTTTCATTAGGAATAAATCGTTTTAAAATATTTTACTATTTCCTGCATTGCTTTGAGATGCTGCCAGCCAAGCCATTTCTCAGCTGAGATGCTTTGTCCTTGCAGGGCTTGTGAATAGTTAAAGCAATGCTGAAGTTGTGTGTTTACAATTGACTAGAGCAGGGATCAGCAAACCATGTGGGGCCAGTGGGTCAAATCCTGCTTACTGCCAGTTTTTGTAAACAAAGTTTTATTGCAATTCCCTGCCCATTTGTTTAGGTATGGTCTGTGGCTGCTTTCCTCCAACAACAGCAGAGTTCAGTAGTCCCATGAGAAACCCTAAGGCCCACAAAGTCTAAAGTATTTACTATCTGGCTCTTTACAGAGAAAGTTAGCCAACCCATAGACTAAAGGCAGAAAAACCACTGAGCCCATGCTTCTTTTTGTATTATATCTTCCTATAGCTGCCTAGAATCCTTTGCCATCTTTATATTTGGCTCTTCTCTGTATCCCTTGTGCCTAAAAGGCTCAAAGGCCACAACACAGCTCTCGTTTTGTCTAGATTTGTGAGAAGCCAGTTCTAGCCCTCCTTCCCTGAGCCAATGCACCTTAAACTCCAAACAGGAAATTTGATAAGGAAGATTATCCTGGATGAATACACCCCTGATAGCCACCTCCTTTCTGTTGTCTCTCACAAATGCACAAGCTATGTCCCTTAAATCCGTCATTGACTTTAAGTAAGGAATTTTTGAGAGGTGGATAATAAACTAGACACAGAATCTGATGAATTTTAGTTAGATTTAATCAAGTGAGTATCCTTTAATGTGGATGTAAGAGCCTCACTGTTAAAGAAATTGCTCAAAAATTTAGAATCAAAATGCTAAATATCATCCCCCCAATGTTTTATTTTAGCCAGAAAACATTACTTAAAAATGAGTGAGAGAAAGGAAAATGGAATTATATTTATCAATACAAAAAACTAATAAAATTAAACTACCATTTATAGCACTTTTGATATTTAGATAACCCAGTGATTACTTTCTGTATTGGCTGACTTGCAAGGATAGAGCAAGAATCCTCTCTTTCCCGGACACGTGTTTCATTTTCCTTGTGACTTTGCCTCCCTTCCCATCAAGAGGTGGAATCTATTTCTCGTCCCCTTGAATCTGATTCCTATAATTTTCTTTGCCTGTGAGAGTGTGGCAGAGTGACATTGTGTAAGTTTTCAAGCCAAGGTCTCAAGAGGCCCTGCAGCTTCCTCTCTTGTCTGTTTGAGTACTGCCCTGAGATGCCCATGGAGAGAAGCCCAGTCTAGCCTGGAGGAGGATAGGAGGCTGCGTGGAGGAGAACTGGGGCCCCCACCTAACAGCCAGCCCCAATCGCTTGACACATGAGTGAAGTCCTTTTATTATTTGGCCCCAGATGTCCTGCTAGACCCAGCTGAAACCAGCAGAGAATCACCCATCTGACCCTAGTCCAAATTGCTTTCCACAGAATTATGATCCAATAAAAAAATAGTGGTTGTTTCAATTCACTGTATTTTGCAGTGGTTTGTTACACAGCAACATATAATTGAAAAACCCTCATTATACCAAAGGGGAAACGAGGGGTCATGATATTAAGCAGGTACCTAAGCCCACACAGTATTTGGCAAGGCAGGGATTTAGATTCAAATCAACCCAACTAAAAATACATACTGTGAAACAATGCTCTCTACTACACTCTATATCTTCCCAAAACTATTGAGATTGCATCATCAGCATTTCTGAAGACAGAGGTAGTCTGGAAGGTGTATTAATAGTTTATTCACCAGTATGTTGCACTTATTGGAACTTTTGAAATCAGGAATATTCTGGAAAACCGGAGATGTGCAGTTGCCGTATCTGAGCAGTGTTTTAAGTGAGGATTGTAGGTAGTCTCCTACAGTTTATTCATTCACATTCGTTCATTCAGCAAATATTTATTGAGAACCTACTATATGTTAGACAACATGTTTACCCCTGGAAGGCCCTAGGTAAGGGCAAATACAGAACCAGAGATGAATGACATTGTATTTTCATTTAACTACAAATTTATTATTGTGTATAAATTGATTTCCTTATTAAGGGCTGACTTGTCTGAGGCTTTGGAGCTTCTCTTGTATATTTAATTTTTTTGGCTAATTTAAAACATAGTGCTAGATTTTAAGAAATAAATTATCAAACAGAATTTTCCATTGAGATTTTTAAAAAGGAAACATGCAGGCAAAAACAAAAAATAAAATCTAAACTATGTTTATTAATAAGAAAAGATAATTTAGGCTTCAGCAGAGTTTGATTATACTCTCAAGTCTCGAGCAAGTTTCTAAAACTAAACTGTTTTCTTCTCTTAATCAGTTTAAGAGGAATGCCCTGTGCTAATTTTTGTTGGTGGTGGTGAACTTACTTTTATAAAGCTCTGTAAAATGAGGCCAAAAGGAACAGAAATTGAGTCAAAATAATGGGTGATACCTCTTATATATTCTTACCGTCTTGTGTCCTGGCCACACCACATTTAAACCTAAGGGAAGACACCTGGAGGGGTTAATTAGCTTGCAGGTGTCTGTGATTAGTCTGCAAAGGCTAAAGAGAAAATTGGTCCTAAGAAAGCAGCTAGCAGTAGCCTGGACAGTGAACAAAGGAAAGAAGCAGCTGGTGAGGAAAAGCTCATTTCTCTCTGATAGTGAATTATAATCTAAGAATGGATATTTTATTTTTTGTATGTTTGACTTGCAAAACTTTAGTAATAGTGTCTGCTTTAAAATCCATATGTTTCTCAAATTTAAAAAAACTCAATTGCACAAGAAATATTTTAATTTTCTTCTTTAAAATATAAAAACAGCAAAGTCTTTTTGATGACTGCCTCCCATTTTGGTCCTCTCTCCACTATCTCCAAGATATTATAACATTATTATGAGTTTGATCTGTGTCCTTTTAGACTTTTAAACTCTTTCGAACATGGATATTTATATTTGTATGGTTATGTAGAATATATGGAGTATTATTTATATATTAGTCATATGAATAAATATGTCTCTACTTCATTTAGTTTAGCTATGACTATCACACATTTTATTTGGTCATTCTACAATTGATGGACATCTTTTTCTTTTTGTATGTGATTACTAACCATTGGAGTACTGAATACACTTGCATGAGTCTCCTTATATACCACGTGAATAGTTCTCTATAGGGGACATCTGTAAATAGAAGTGTTGGGTATGCACATTTTTTATTTTTGATAGATACTTCCAAATTGCTCCCACATACTCCCACTAGTATTGTGAGTATATCTGTTTTCCTTTCAGCGTGTCAATATTTCATATTATCAACTTTTAAATTTGAGCCAATCAAATAGTGTGAAAAGGCATTTATATTCTTTTCTAGTAATTAGTGAGATTACAATCAAGTTAAGCATTTTTCCTGTGTTTGTTAGCTAATCAGGTTTTTTCTTCTGTGAATTGCTGTTTCGTATGCTTTGCCCATTTTCCTACTTTTTTGTTGTTGTTGTCTTGTATATGTTTGGCATACTTGACTTTTCTTTATTTAAGGTTATACTAGTTTACAGTTAATGAAAGGATAAAATGCCAGAATCCTAAAATTCAGAATTGTACATGAGATTCTAGATAGAAGTCATGTTCTAAATAAGGATTTGGCTTGTGGAAAAAAAGAAAAAGAGAAGAAGAGAGTGTAGAGTTTCGTAAAGTAAGGGCTTAGCATATATGGTCGATATGGAATCAAGAATGACTTTGTCATAACATGGGCACTGTAACCTATACCATGATCAAGAAATTAACAGTGTTGCTCTGCAGACTGGCAGACTCATTGCCCTTTCTTCTAACCCTGGGAAAGTATTATCAGAGTGGAAAAAGGTTTGTGACAAGATTGCCTCTCTTACTACATCTCTTCCTCCTTTTATTTGATTCTAACACCTCCTCTTAATACATGACAAGAGATAATATTAAGAGGGTGTTAGAATCAAAGAAAAGGAGGGATAGGTGTAATAGGAGAGGCAGATTCGAGAGCTGTCCCCATTCCAAAAATAAAAAACAAAAATAATAATAGGCAAGTTTATTGCAGGCATCTGTCAGGAAGAAGGATAGAGCTCTGAAAGCTGATTGCAGTCAATAACAAAAAACCTTTTGAGACAGATTCCAAGAACCTGAAAAACTGGTAATGGACCATTCCATGTAATTGGTGCCTTGAAAGGCAGTAAACCGTCTAATGGGATACAAAAATAGAGTCTTTTTTCTTTCCCCACCCTAATATTCTCCTATAAAATACTAACTTTATATGGCACACAGCAAGAACTACACTTTGTGGTATTTTTGAGCATCTCAAGTGTCTGAAAGGTACAAAGCTAACAACCAAATGACTTCAGCATGGAAAATGTCCCAGAATTTGTGATATTACTTCTAAAACAGAAACGCAGGGGGAAAAAGTACAGCCATAATCTAAAATCAAACCTAAAATGACAACCAGAGGTTTTCTAGCTTATATTTTATTTTGGAATGCTAAGAACTTATAATAGCCTCACCTTTTTTTTTTTTTATTAATTTTAGTGAATAGTAATTTGAGGAAACAAGAAAGGTTTTGTAAGATCCTTCATAGCTGAGAAGTTGTCACATGCCTGTAAGACTTGCTTTGTTGTTGTAAGTCGAATACCTGAGGGTAGATTTTAGTAACTAAATAACTGCAATGTACACTCTGTACTCACAGGCAGAAAAGATGGAAAATAGAACTTATTGGGATGCTGAGAAGTGTTCTCAGCACACAGGAGTGAGAAATGAGATGGACAGAAGGAACAGGAGCAAGTGACTATCATGGGAAGCATAAAAAGACTCTGATTTTAGGCATTATGTGTTTCAGAT
>NW_012146301.1:3218702-3235401 GCF_000956105.1 Propithecus coquereli | reverse complement strand
AAATTATGGTTTACAGATTTTCCAAAAAAAAAAAAAAAAAAATGAGACAAAATGTAGCAAAGTATATTTAAGGCCAATATTTTGAACATGATTAAATCTCTTTGAAAAGGTAATATGTTTTCTGACTATTTTGTTATTTAAAGCGGAAGGTTTCCTCTTCCAGATGTGTAAGTCTAGTCTGAAGGGCCCATATGGTTGAGTGGAATCAGCCCTTGCACCATCACTGGGCCTGGCACAGGGCATCCAACTAGGGTGACCAAGAACAACAGACAAGAGGGGCTGCTGAGAAACAGAGAGGTCTTGGTGATGAGGTTTCCTGAATATAGCAGGTTAGGACTGGAAAAGCCCGATAGCCAACAGAGGGAAGAGTTTCTGAGCCTTGGGGACTCCCTCCTCTTTGGTCTGGGCTTTCTCCGCATGATGCTAAGAGATGCTCTGACATATTGCATTTCATATTCATGTTCCCCTTGAGATGCATTTGAACTTCAAGTATTTTCCCTCTAATGGTATCCAGTTTATTATTCCCAATCTGGACAACTCATAACAACATCCAGAAGCACTTTACCCATGGGTGGGTGTTTATTGGGTTTTTATTGCCTTTGTCCAGGTTTATTGAGTTTGAAGAGTATCAGGAATCTCTGTTTTTATGGGTCATTTGTCAGCTTTGATGAAGTCTTCTTCATATGAGAACATTCTTGCCCAGTGTTACAATCATTCCACAAATGCATGATGTTTCATTGTATTGTAAAATAAAAATAAAATTATACCCCCCCCCGATGGAACGGACTCCTCTTGGCCAAGGAGGCCCCAGAAAAACCTTAAAATTGAGTTTCCAGCCATGAAGGGAAGGGAGGTCAGACACGCCTCCTTATACCTTCTCCCTTTTGGAGTTTCCACACAACAGATCATCATTAATGTTAAAAATAGAGATCATAAGACTGACAAAACAGACTCTTTGTGGTAATAAAATACTAAATTATAAATAGGACCTAAGGCCATGCAAGGAAAAGGTTAAATCACACCTGCAAGCCATCAGTTTGCTTAACAGATCACTTTGAGTCCCTATATTGTGGCTTATTCTATGATTAGCTCAGACTTCCTTTTTTTAACTAAGACATTCCTTTCTACTGACTCCACGCCTTTAGACAAAGCTTTATTCCTTTGACGAATTACAAATTAAAGACTCTCTGAATCCACCTATAACCCGTAAGCCCCCACTTTGTAATGTCCCTCCTTTTCAGGCCAGACTAATCTGTACTTTCCATGTATTGATTTATGATTTTACCTACAATTCCTGTCTTCCTGAATGCATAAAACCAGACTGTGTCCCAACTGCCTAAGGTGCATTTTCTTAGGACCTCTTGAGCATATATCTTGGACTTAATTGCATTTTTTCTGCTCAAGATCCAAGTCAATTTTTAAAATTGATGTCAAATAGATGTCCTGTAGTTAAGAGTACTAGATGCTTAGTTTGATTTCCCCTAATCAGAAACATTATTTTCTTACAACAATGGAAGATGCTAAATGCAACAGCTTCACTGTGTTCTGACAATGTTCATGCTTAGGGATCCTTAACTTTTTCAGAAAGAGCAAATGGAACAATAGGATGATCATTTTCTATTGTTGATGCTAACCTAATCTTATCCTGCCCTTCTTATATGAAGCTGTCTGGGGATACAATCTTTCATGTCTTACATTTATCAGACATAGATTGAGCACTGCATGCAAGACACTGTCCTAGGGATGGGAAGAGGAGTGGGGAAGGGAGTGGTAGAAAAGATTAAGGAATTTAGAATCTAGTTGGGCAAACATATTTATAATTAATGTATTTTATATACTGCAAAAGTACAAAGAAAGGATCTTTTTTTTCCTCTCAATTATCACAGAGTCATCCCAGAAGAATTGGGTTTTCAGTGCATTAAAAAATGAGTAGAGAATTTTTTAAGCTTTTTTTTAAAAAATGGAATAATTTGTACATAGAAGAAGAATAAATGCATATATTATACCCTTTATATGAGTTATACAAGCAGAGATAAGCATAACAATAAAACAAACACTGGTGAGCCACTGGTGAGGAAATATAAGTTTGCTCAAACCCTGAGGCTCCCAGGGTGGCCACTGGCCCCTGTAGAGGTAGCCACACTAGGAAAGGGTGTGAAAGACGGGGAAGAAAGGGCATCTGTGTCTCAGGAATCACACAACCACAGGAGTCTCTAAACAATTAATTAATTTGATCAACTGGATGTAGTTAACATCCTTGAGTGATATAGGAAGATGTAATAGACCAGCTGAGGTGGATCGTGGAGGCTGTGCTGAGTAGTAAAATAGTAAATTAATCAGTAATACACCACCAATAGTTACCAAACCACAAGGGTTTAAACCGATAATGTTTCCAAGGGAGAAATCAGCTTTTCTGAACAATGGCCCTGGTGCTTATTTTTTGTAGGTAGATTGGTGAGCCAAAGCCTAACTGGGGTGAATCAGATCAAAATCCTCCCTTGATTCTGTAGCACTTCCAGAGGATATCTAGTTTATGATTAAAATTTCTTGCCTTCATCTCATAAAATTATCTATGCAACCTCATTTATAAAGATGTTCCATATTAAACATTATTATTTATATCAATAATTGCATTTTCTTAAAAAGATTTTTTTTGTACAATAAAATGAGTGGAAGAAAATTTTAATGACCCCAAA
Organism: Propithecus coquereli; assembly: GCF_000956105.1. Lineage (NCBI taxonomy): Eukaryota > Metazoa > Chordata > Mammalia > Primates > Indriidae > Propithecus > Propithecus coquereli. The sequence goes on along the minus strand of NW_012146301.1, from coordinate 3,232,705 downwards.
TAACTTCTCGAAATATTTGACTAAACAATTTTAGGAACTACTAGAAAGCCATTTAACCCAAAATAAAATTTGACTTTGGTTAATTTAAGAAAACCCTAAGGTAAGGCTAAAAGAAAGAAATACATTGAATACTGTGCATTTCAATAACATATTCATAGAATAGCTAGAAAAATTAAGGTTAGGTATGCAAGATAGTTATAGCTTTATTTTAAAAATTAAAATGCATTTAATAATCTAAAAATTCTATGAATTACTTTACATTTAGCATCATAAAAATACTTAATTACCTGCATCTATCAGTGAAGCCATTTTCTCATAAATCTATTCTATGGCAATCTACAGAAAGACTTAATTTTAAAATTAGTAAGGATTACAGTAGTCACCTGATCCCAACCTTTGAGATATTTAGAAAGCAGGGTACATATAAACTGAAGATTTTTTTCCTCTTGAAATTTATGTAAGAAATTAAAACAAGAATTTTCCAGGGTACAGGTATAAAAGGGTATATTCTTTACAGGAAATCATAGTGCTGACAGATGGCTAAGACTTCTATCCAAGAAAAACTCGGTGTTTGAACTTAAGAAAATGGAAAATTTCTTTGCTGGACCTCACATAATATTTTAGTGCTGATTGAAAGTCAAGAAAGATGAATGTGGAAATAAGAGGTTCTTGAAAACATAGCATAAATAGGTACTTTTGAGAAATCACCAAGATATATCTGCCTAATTAGATACAGTAGACAGTGCCAGTATTCTCTGTAGAGGAAGAATAAATCTACAATAGAATCCTAGAAGGTCACCCTCACCAGTGAGGTCCCTCTCACTAGGTAACATGAAATGTCTGAGTACTTTCTTAGGGCTCCTCTAGGCTAAAAATACAGCTCAGTTAGATTAAGGGTTATTAGAACTTAGAGGAATAATATATAATTTGATCTATTTGCTAATCAGTATGATGAATTAGATCATTGTCATCTATTTTTGTGTAGGAGAGGAAGAAGAGAAAACATTTAAGTTTTGATGAGAAGAACATTCATGGAATAGCAGTTTGCACTTTAAGAGTGGCTTGCCATACATGATGCAAGTATCCTCACTTTATAGACTAAACTGAGTTTAATTCATTCCTTTAATTAGGGACAGAGCTACAACCATAATTTGAGTGTTGGGTGGCTTAAGTTCTCTTCCAAGTAGAACACATTGCATGACATAGAAAGAAGACAAGGAGGAAAGTAATAAACCTTTGTCCCATCCATCAGTTATTTCAGGGGAGAGGCTGGGACTCAGGACAAATTAGGAGCATATTAGATAAGAACAAAAAACAGGACTAACAGCTTCAGAGGAGGAGTCAAGTCTTGCCAGCTACGAGCACCCACCTTGGCAGTGATTGTTAATTTTTTCCCTCTTACAAAGAATCTGATATTTCTACCTATATGCTTTCTAGCGTCCATGTTTACTATATTTAAGAAACATCATCATTAGATCAATTGATATTAATGATTAGTTGATATTAATCATTATCATTGGTTGTTATTACTAGAAATCAGTTTAAAAGGACAAATTAATTTTGTTAAAGACATTTTTTGAGAGATTATGTTAATGGGGTTGTACACACGTTCTTATTAGGATGGTTTTCTTCTGTTATATCTTAAACTAATATAGAATTTCTCCTTTAACTTCTGCTTAGAAACTTAGTATAGATAAGATTCTTCAGCCAGCTGAGAATTCATCTAAGCCTATTATCATTTAGGACAATGTCTTCATCTTTTCTAAAGGATAAAATATGAAATACCTTGTTGAAATTAAGTGCTACTGGATCCTCTTTTGTTGCAATCCTATCATCAGTCAATACATACATACATGCATACATAAAAATTTTATAAAGGAAAGCAAATCAAATTGGAATCAATCCCTTCCCAGTGAGCCTTTGTCACTCTTGGCAGTTTCCACTTTTTTCTAAGGGTCTTCAGAGTGTCTAGACTCTTTCTAGAATTAATAATTATTTTATCGTTTTGACAATTTTTCTTTCTCAAAATTGAAGCCACGTTGGCACCTTGCTGGTTTAATAATATTTCTCATTTTGACCATTTTGTTGTTGAGGATTACAATTTATTAATTTACTGGCAATTAAATAATGATTAAACAAATTAATTAAACACATAATGATCATTTGTGTTTGTATTAAGTTTTGCTCCTTAAAGCCTCTCTCTATCTTTAGCTCTGTGGCATTTGAAAAGCTCTTCTTTAGGAAGCATTACTTTTGCATCTCACCAGCCTTGTATTCCACCCACCAGTGGGAAGTGACTAACAGGTACACCCTCAGATAAGAACATAAGTACAGACAATCCGACAGATCTCGTAGGCATCCCAGTGACACATGAAATAGAAAGCTTTGCTCACCTGCCTTTGTACAGGAGTCTGCTGCTGCTGGTTTTTAATGAAGCTTAACGGATGAGTTTAAGTCATATTGGTGGGAGGATCTTTGACTTATGAAATTCACTTTGATCAGTATAATTTGCGTTTTGTATTTAGTTGAAAATTGTTCTGCATATTTGTTCAAACAGGGAGAACAGAGAACTGAATGATTCCTGAGTTTATGTCGGCGATGTGAGAATAGGAGGTATTACCATGCATCTACCTCCAGAAAATGGCTGTAATTTACTGAGACTAGAGAAGGGGGCAGTGATGGAACTATGCAGGCTGTAAAATCCAGATGCCGTCTGCCACAGAAAGAACACATAAGGAAAATGCCACCTGTTCCTATTGGTCTGGCCTTTGCCCTAAAAGTTCACATGTACTCGTATGTTTGTTTGGTGTTTCTCTGATTCATGCAGCTAGCTAATGACTGAGATTTTTTTCACACTCCATAAGTGAACATCCTATTATCTGATTGAGTTTTGACTTTATTTCCAATGTATGTGAATGTGTTTTCTTTACTATTTGTCTATCTGTTCCTTTCCTGGTCAGTTATATGAGAAAATAGTCATTCAACATTCAACAATAATTTATTGAGGACCTAGTATGTGCCAGGCATTTGTTAACAATAGTGAACAGACAAAAAAAGAAAAAAAAATCCTTGCTTTCACAGAGCTTACAAATTCTATAGGAGAAAATAGGAAATAATCAAGATAAATAAGTAAAATAAATAGTATGCTATGTAGTGATAAGTGTTCAGGAGAAAAGGAAAGGAGACAAAGGGAGAGGGGAGATTGTGAGCAAGGATTGCAATTTCAATAAGGTGGCCACAAAGGCTTCCTTTATTTTATCTTTTTTTATTTCAGTATATTTTGGGGGTACAGATGTTTAGGTTACGTATGTTGCCCTTGCCTCCCGCTCCTCTCCCAAGTCCGAGTTTCAAGTGTGTCCATCCCTCGGATGGTGCGCATTGCACTCTTTGTGTATGCATATACCGGTCCCCTCCTTCCCCCTCCCCCCTCCCCCCTGCCCGACATCCAATAGATGTTATTCTTATATGTACACTTACGTGTTGATCAGTTAAATAAAAATGTAACACTTGGGAAGGAGCAAGCCATGTGGCTCTCCGGGGAAAAATATGGGATGAGTGTGCAAAGCAGCAGGAACGTGGGTGCTTGAGAAGGAAGCCCTGAGAAGGAAGCATGCTCTGTACTCCTCTCCTGATACGAGGAGGCCAGCATGTTTTGAATGAAGCCGGGAGAAAGTGGAAGGGAATATGGTCCAAAAGGCAACAAGGGACAGACCTTGTAGAACATTATAGGCCAATGTACCGACTGCAGCTTTTCCTCTTAACCCATTAACTGCTGTGTGAGTTGTGTTTTGAGCCTGGGTCTTCGTGAAGCATATGTAACTCACACATCTCTTTACCTTGGGAGCTGTTTGAACTATTTTTCAAGTTGCATATAATTCATGCACAGAAAACAATAAAAAATAACACATTTTTCATTAAATTAGAAAGGATCATTTTGTTTCTGATGTTTTTATTCTATTTTTGTAATAAAACACCGTGGCCCCAAGGAAAAAAAAAATTTTTCTAGTGTGGTGGTCAATGTGTTAGATGAGATGGGGAGCCCCTGGACCATTCTGAGTAGAGGAAAGGCAGGACAGATGGTGGTCACTCTGCCTGCTGGGTGGAGAACAGACTCCAGGGAAGCAACAGCAGCAGCAGAGGAGGGGACCAGTTAGGAGGCCGGCACCCCTAATGATCCAGGTGAGGGGTGGTGGTGGCTTAGACAGGTGGTACCAGTGGAGGTCAGGGGAGATTCTGAATGTATTGTGTATGTTAATTGATGGGATTTACTAATAGGTTGGTTAAAAGGGAAAGATCACTCCCATGTTTTTGGCTTGAGTGATTAGACAGAGTTCCTATGTATTACCTTCCAGGGGAGTATCTTTGACAGGAAATAGGATCTCCATTTCATAACCTTAAGTTTGAAGGGTGTGATTAGATTGAAAATGCTACAACTGTTATAAATTTTTCACTTACTCTTTTACTTTAAAAGAGAAAACATAGTTGAATAATGAAAAGTACACATGCTTAAATTTAGAAAATTTACTTTCTTTGGCTCAGCAATGGGTCAAAAAGACTTAATTTTTGTTGAAAATGCAATGTCACTAATGGCTAAGATGAGAATATTTTCTATAAATTAAATGATCAAATTTGCAAAAGCTTGAATTTTATTTAAACCACACTGCCTTACTCTAGAGTCTTGCTAAAAATCAAAACAAACTGTTTTAGGAATTCTTTGCTAATACATAAAATGAATATAGGTTGGCTGATGGGCTGAAGCAGCCAATGAGTATGTTTTGATTGACAGATGAGGAAATGTGTCTCTGCATTTCATCAAACTATGTGGTGTCAGATTTATATCACTGAAATGGCTGTCATTATGATTATGAATTTTAAGTTCAAATACTTGCAATGGCTTGCCAAAATGCTTCCAATTCCAGTACTAAATATTTCTCATATTTCCTTGCCTAAAATAACAAGGTTCAGGCTTGGGAGTTCTTTCAAGTATGCGACTTTCTATGGGTGTGTTTGACTTTAGTAACGTTGGATTTTGTGTACGTGTGTGTGTGTGTGTGTGTGTGTGTGTGTATTATTCTTAGGACTTTGCCTATATTTTAAATTTTTTTTTCCAGAAGGAAATAACACTGTTCTGGCAAGATTTTTAAATCCTTGAAATGAGATAAATTAAAGTCAAACTCTTATTCTTGAGAAATAATTTATCACTTCATGTTGTTAAATCATACCATTAGTCATGAAATCAGACCCTATATTTAAAAAGTAACAATCTCATGTTTAAAGTATCTTCTTTGATCATTTCAAAGAATCTTAAGCAAATCTTTATATGACATTAAATTGTAAATTTCACCTTGTTATTTTAGATCTGTGGATAGAATTCATTCTTTGGGCTAAGAGTATGCGTGGAGTGTGAATTGTCATGCTTCAGCATGCCAGTAACTTAGGGCAAGGTTAGTAGAGTGCTTTTTGTGAGAGAGAGGAAAAAAAAGCTGCTTTATGGAAAGCCATTTTGAACCTTGCCTTGTTTTGTTTTCCTGAACTATCAGATCTACTTCATATATTTGTATGGGATCCTAAAATGTCTGTATATTAATTTTTAGTCAGCATATTTTTCCAAACTGACATCCCTGTGAACACCAGCCATTTCTGAGAACCATGGACCATATGGCCATGGACCATAAGCTACTTTAAATATTAGTCTATGTAATAGTTGGAGTAAAGTAAGCTCCTTAAAAGAGAACCCAAAATATACAATGGCTCAAGCAAGATACAAGTTGATTTCTTTCTGAAGTTACCCTTCTGGTACGTGGGTAGATGGTGAACCCAGCTCCATGAAGTCATCCCAAAGTACAGGATTGCGTATCAAATCTGCCATCTTCAACATTTGCTTTTCAAGTTGGTCCTTGGCTTCTCTATTTCTAGCTGGCAAAAGGGAAGGGAATAATGAGTCCAGGGAAAGGGTTTTGTAGATGTTTTTGGAAGTTGCTCACATCAGGGAGAACTTTGTCACAAGGCCACACCTCCTTTCAGGAAATTCCAGGAAACATATTCTCCAGCTGAGCAGACATACGCCCCAGGAAGAGGCAAAGAATGAGTCTGGAGGTTCAACCAGCAGTATCTGCTACAGGTTTCAATAAGCAAAGGACAAAATACCTGATCAATTACAAATTCCAAAAATTAGCCTTTTTATTGAAGTCAAAACAAATTTATTTATATAAGATAATTTCTCTATTTTATATTCTACTTCTCAAATGATTATATTTGTATCACAGAAAGAGGTCACAGTTAGAATTTCCATTAGGACTACTGAATGACCATAAGATACACCCAAAACCTAAACAAGAGTCACTTTTGAATTTTATGTTGTTCTGATTTAGTTAAAAGATTAGTGAAAGTAATTAAAATCTTACTATTTTTTTAAGTTTTAAATCTTGGAATTTTGGTTAGAATTCTGGTAATATCTAAAGCTATCATCATCCACTCTCGTTGGACGATAATCTGAGGCACACAGAAGAAATGCAGAGAGGGCAGATAAATGTTTCTCCCCAGCCCAAGCAGAAACACGAAGAACTATTGCTAATCCAAAAACGCAGGGAGGAAATTTCGTGTCCCCTCCCTTCCTTTTCTCTGGGCTAGTCTGTTTAATTTTAAAAGCAGAATTTTGCTTTCACGAAGTATACCAGACAGGAATTTGTTCAAATTCCTCAAAACCTAGCCAAAAAAATTTTCAGAAAGTTCAGACAAGCACGGCAGAGTGGAAAGAACACAGTCCACGGAGGCAAGCACGGATTCAGCGACTTGCTGCTCCAGACATTCCTTCCCTTCTGGGTGAACTTGAGGATGTTTCTTGGCGTTTTTCATGTGAGAGTGATAAGAATGAACTTGCCAGTGCCTTGATATAGAATTAAAACCTAGAAAGGCCTAGTATGTAATAGAATGTTCTCTCCATCTGTGTAATCTCTGAACATCCTGGGGAGCACAAGGTTATTATTCCTGTAGGTTCATTGCGAGGGTTGTCCGTGGCTTCCCTTGGTTGGCGCTATCCACTAGAACCCAGGCTACCACTGCTCTGCCTGGGAAGCAACTATTCTATCATGTGAGGCTTTTATCATGTGACAAAGAGGAACTTGGCTCCCAAGAATCTCTGTTACGGGGGCAGGAAAATGAAGCGAGATCCTGCTCTGGCTGGGACATTCATGGCAATGGTGGCCCAAAACAAGCTGCTCACATCTGCTGGTGGTGGCTAATGTTTGCGCAACAGCATGAACTCCAAGCCTGACCTGTACTCAGCTCTTCCAGGGACTAGATATCTTTTCAAAGCTCCAGTCTTCCCTTACCTCAGAAACTGCAGGAAGGGTTCTCAGAAGCCAAGAAGATTCACCTGGTAATAGCACCTGACCTTACCCAACATGAGGAAAGTCTGGCAGGAAAAGGGAGTTAAGGTGTGACTGGAGGCTCGGGGTCCAACGCACCGTACCGCTTCTCACCACGTGACCTTGGCAGATAACTTCACTTGCCTCGGCCTCAATTTCTTCATCTGTAAAATGGGGTTAATATTAATAAGACTAGGGTGGAAGTGAGGAACAAATGAACTAAGCCTGGCTCACACCAACACCAATTCCTTACAAGGCTCAGCCACTTTAATTAATATAGTGACATTAATTAATTTTTTGGTGCTGAGGTGGAGTATGATGGTGTCCTGCCGCCTGCAAATGCCTCATAGCTGCTGAAGCTCTAAAAGACAAAGGAAGCATAAGGACCGGCATAAGGGAGTCACCAGCACACAGGCAGGGACAGAGTGGAGGCTGGAACAGATCTGTGTGCACCTGCACTGCTGGACGCAGAGGGATTTAATGACGCGGAGAGTGAAATGATGAATTTGTCCAACTCGCTGAGGACCAATATGGGAGATGGGTCACATGAGGCAACAAAGCGAGGGTCTGCAGAGGAAATGGAAGGCAGAAGTCTGGAGAGAAGTAGAGCCACTGAGCGATGCCGTGTGGAGGGACTTAGGGAGTGGCAGTGCCTGTTGTCAGGGGTGGCTGCGTCTGGCAGTGAGGGGGGCCCTGGGGCGTCCTTAGGCAGGCAAGCAGGTCTGCTGCCATGGGCTTCAGAGCTCTGGCAGCTGGTGTGGGTCACCAACTGGCCTCAGGCACTACCTCTTCATGGAAATTAATGTGGATAGTCCCCTCCTGGAGGCCCTCCAAGATGGCAGATGAGCAGACTGGCCAGCTTTCAAAGTCTGCTGACCTCTATAATTGCTACTCTTCTCGTTATCCAACACACCCTCCCTTTTACGGATGTTTTCTCTTTGAGTATTTCCACGAGCCCCCTCTCCCTGACCTACTCTCTGCTTTCTTGTTTTCATTTGCTCATTTAACCTATATTTTATGTTTTGTCCAGATTAACTTACCTTTGTATTATCTGCCAGGCACAGTCTCGGGCACGAGGATTGTGAGGGTGAGCAAAACAAAGTTGCTGCTCTGTGCAGTTTACAATCTACAAGGGAAGAAAAAATATAAACAACTTTAAACTTTAAAACTCAGAGGAACCTTTAAAAATACTACATGTTCCTAATAAATTCAGATAAAGAATGGTATGCCCTACATTGTAGAGAATTAGTGCATCCCTAAAATCAAAGCTTTTGAGAAAAAGAAGACAAGAGATATCATTGGACCTGAATTTGTCATGCACCTAAGATTAAAGCTTGAAGATTAGTCTTTTGATTGTTGTCGCTTTTGGAAGTCAGAGGTAGTCAAGAGTTCTAGGTCAAATCATAAGAGTTAAAAGGCTGGAAAAATTAAAGGGGCCAAATGAAAGGGCCCTTTCACTAAAATGTCTGTGAAGATGACACGATGTTCTTCCTCATGCCCTCCTAAACTTCTATAATTTGTGCTGGATATGTGTCCATAAAGACAATAGTGAATTTATTCAAATATAAGAGAATTACAAAACGCAACTACCAAAGTAGGTACTTATTTCCAACCCATAAATAACCACCATTAATGAGAAGGCAGAGAGTGACAAGATTGACCAAATAAGAGATTTGGACAAAAAATTCAACTCCATTTCCTCTCAAAAAGAGACAACATCTGACCTTGCACTCTCATTTCTAATCCTATTGAATGAATCTAGTATAAAGGTTCATAAAAGCCCTCTGTCAAGTGTATAATCCTGGGTTATATCAACACATAATAATAATTTTTTTCTTTAAAAACCATTTTAGAGGTTTCCTTTACTGTATCTTTAAACAGAGGTTATTACAGTTCAAACAACTGGCTTAAAAGTGATTTGTAAGGCACACACACACATTAGCACTGCAAAAAGACTTATGAATACCCTACACTGATTGATGAGGAAGAACAACGAGTTAAACCTGCTGGATAATGAGTTAAATGAAAGATTATTAAAACCTTAAATAATAGCTTCATATTCCAGACATATCACTTTGTGTGTTTAGCTAGCATTTCCAGGGATGCTTTTTTCTATAGTCCTGTGGGTCAGGGATAGGAAGTTAATTTCACTCCATCAGCCACAGTGCAAATGTCTGATTGCTCTCTTGATGTCATTAGCCCAGATTCTTGCTAGAAAGGTGTGATTGCTGGCCAAATGAGCTCTAGCCCAGTGCAGTAGTCTTGCCAATGCGCCTAATGAGAGCATGGAGAGACACTTTGTTCCAGGAGTAAGCAGGCCAGATCACAGCTGCCCAAAGCTCTCTGGCATTGATTAAGTTTGTTGTGCTATTAGGTAATGGGTACTTGAACCATATTCCATGAATGATGGTTTTTTCTTTCTCCCTCGCCACTGTTCTATTATCAATATGTTATGTGTATCTAATGTTGCCTGACAGTCTGTTGTTAAAATCAAGCAGAAAAACAGGCAGATATTGAGGTATAAAGAGATAAGTGGGGAAAAATGACCCATGGCACACTAAAGATTCTGACACAGTGACTCAGGGTCAGCCAGGAGAGTCTCCCCATCATAGTTCAGCCCTGCTTTGTGCTAACAATGGCCTTTCATCCCTATGCTGTTATTATTCATAAGCCAAATTGTGATCAGGCAGACCAGACTACATGTGAGCAGAGAACCATGCTTTACACACATTAATTTAAAACTCTTATTTTAATCAAGTGTGCTCATTAATCCACCCTATTTCTGCTCTATATCTTAACTCAAAAAGCAACTTTTTTGGCTTCTGGTTTCTGCCCTGACTTGTAAAGAGCTTGGAGGTTGTGAGTATTGTCCTCACCATAAAAAGCTGAACACGCTGAAGGTTAACAACTCTGAATATCAATACTGCCTCTTAGATCCAATAGAGAATTGGGGTCACAGAGCAAAATACTACCTGGAAATTTGGAGAGACAGGTGAATACAGAGCATCAGAGCTCACGGGGAACAGAAGCCACTGGATCCAGAAACACTTAACCTGTAATTGACTAACTACTGGAGGCTGAGCATGGACTAGCTTCACGGTTAAACACTCTTCCAGTTTTAGGGGATCTTCCACACTTCCATGAGTTTTACCTTGAGGTTCTTCTGGTGAAATTCAGAGAAAAATTCCTTCATGTTTCCTCTGAGTAGAGAGGAAAAATAACTGTTTTGAAATAAGCCCAGAGGTCTTTGTTCTCTGTGAAAAGGCCATGCCCTCCAGGAAATATACTTCTCTAGAACCTCATCTGACCTAAGAAAGGAGACTTTCAAATCAGAAGACTGAAGCCCCCTCTATTCTTCCTGTATCACATAAATTGAGGAGGAAAAAAAGGCTAAGAAACTCTTGGGTTGAAACCCAGAGACGCAGGTCTACTAATAAAATTGAGATTTAATCATAAGATCATAGAATGCCTGTCTTCCCCGATTCCTTTCCACCACATAAACAGGGCTCCAACATAATCTCAGAGAGCTGCAAGACACAGATTCTATTTAGAATAAATCTCAAGGGAAACCTAAAGACAAATGAGGAGGCAGAAACAAGGACACTAGAGGAAATTTAAGCCTGTGACATCTGTAGATACAACATATATTAAACACAGCCTCACTCCTAGCCAAATAAACGTACAAACTTCACACTAAAGGCCTGCTTGCCTCAGTTACTATCCTCCAGTAAATCATGTCCGGCTTTCAACAAAATGTTACAAAAGCATGGTAGAAGGCAAATAAAAACATGGAAGAGACCAGCTGGAGAGACTAAGCAAGCATTAGAACCAGACTTAGATATAACAGAGATTTTTTAATTATCAAATAATTTGGAAATATTTTGGAATTTAAAATAACTTTGATTAATATCTTAGAGTTCTAATGGAAAAAATGGATATCATGGAAGAACAGTTGGAGGAGAGAGATGGAAACTCTAAGAAAGAATCAGAAAGGAATGCCGGAAATCAAAAACACTGTAATGGAAATGAAGAATGCCTTGGATGATGTCATCAGTAGACTAGCATAGGTGAGGAAAGAATCATTAAATTTGAAGAAATGTCAATAGAAATGTCACAAACTTAAATGCAAAGAGAAAAAAGAACTTAAAAGTGGAACAGAATGCTGAAGAACTGTGGGGAAATTACGTGCCTATAATGGGAATACCAGAAAGAGAAGAAAAGAGAAAGAAACAAGAGATATTTGAATTAATAAAGGCTGAGAATTTTCCAAAATTAATGTCATACATGAAACATATCCAGGAAGCTCAAAGAACACCAAGCAGAGTAAGTACCAAAATAGCTACACTTGGGAATATCATATTTAAACTTTAGAAAACTAAAAACAAAGAAAAAATCTTGAAAGAAACCAGAGGGAAAAAGATGTCTTATCTCTAGAGGAACAAAGATTAGAATTACATTAGACTTCTCTGCAGAAGCCCTGCAAGCAAGGAGAGAGTGAAGTAAAATATTGATGGTGTTGGGGAAAAAACCCTAGAATTTGTATCCAGAGAGATTATCTCTCAAGAGTGAAGAAGAAATAAAAACTTTCTTAGACAAACAAAGACAAAGGGAATTTGGTGCCAATACACCTACTTTGCAGGAAGTGATAAACAAAGTTCTTTCCAGAAGGAAAATTATGTAAATTGGAAACTTGGATGTATGTGAGGAAGAAGAGTGTTGGATAAGAAGTAAATGAAGGTTAAATAAAATTTTCTTATTTTTCTTATTCTTAATTGATCTAGTAGATAACTGTTTAAAGTAAGAACAGCAACAAAGTATTGGGTAATTGCTTATGGATAAATGAGTTGCGTAACAACAATGTTGTAAGGGAGGAAGGAGGAACTGGGAGTTCCCTGTTATAAGGTGCCTGCATTGTTATAGTCTGAATGTTTGTGTCCCCGAAAAATTCATGTGTTGAGACCCTACCCAAATGGGATGATATTAGGAGGTGGGGCCTCTGGGAAGTAATTAGGAGTAAAGAGGGAATAAGGGTGGAGCCCTCATGAGTGAAATTAGTGCTCTTATAAGAATCATGAGAGAGCTTCTGTTTCTCTCCTCTCCACCATGTGAGAAGATAAGGAGGAGTCAACAGTCTACATCCCAGAAGAGGGCCCTCACCAGAACTTGACCATCCTGGCACCTTGAATTGAAACTTCCAGCTTCCAGAACTATGAGAAATAAATTTCTGTTGTTTATAAAACACCCAGCCTATGGCATTTTGTTATAGCAGCCCAAGCTGACTAAGGCATGCACTATCCATGAAGTGATACAGTGTTGTTTGAAAGTGGACTTTGATTACTTGTAAATGTATATTGTAAATTTTAGGGAAACCATTAAAAACATTTTTAAAATAAGTATAATATAATAAGAAAGGAGAGAAATGGAATCATGTAAAATGCTCAATTAAAACCAGAGAAGGCAGAAAAAAGAAAAGACAAAAAAGAAACGAAAAATAAGTGCAAAGAAAAGACAACAGTTATAAATATGACACATATTAATCTGTCTATATCAATAATCACTTTAAATGAGAATGGTATAAACTCACAAATTAAAAGACAAAGACTAAGAATAGATTTTAAAAAACCCAATACTCAACCACATGTTTTTTATAAGAAACCCACTTTAACTATAAAGACACAAATGTATTAAAAGTAAATGATGGAGAAAAATATATACCATACTAATACCAATGAAAAGGAACCTGGGGTACCTATTTTAATTTCAGACAAAGCTGTCTTTAGAACAAGAAAAATTATAAGGGAGAAAGACCGACATTACATAGATGTATAGGGACCAATTCTCCAAGAAGTTATTACAACCCTTAATGTGTATGCACCTAACAACAGAGCATCAAAAGTATCAGTCCTCACCAACCTGATGTATATATTCAATGAAATTTCAATTGAAATCCCAGCAAGTTGTTTCGCGGACATTGACAAATTGATTTTAAAGTTTCTATAGAAAGGCAAAAAACCTGGAATAATCAACACAATACTGAATAAGAACAAAGTTGTAGGACTGAAATAACCGAAATTCAAGACTTAATATAAAGCTATAGTATCAAGACAGTGTGGTATTGGTGGGAAAATAGACATATAGATCAATGGAATAGAATAGATAGCTCAGAAATAGACCCACATAAATGCAGTCAACTGGTCTTTGACAAAGGAGCGAAGTCAATGCAATGGAGAAAGAATAGTCTTTTCAACAAATGGTGCTGGAAGTGCTAGATATCCACAAGCAAAGAAAAAAAAAAAGAATCTCAACACATACAGTAAACCTTTTATAAAAATTAATTCAAAATAGATTATAGACCTAAATGTAAAATGCAAAACTGTAAAACTTCTAAAAATAACATAGGAGGAAAATCTAGGTGACCTTGGCTTGACAATGGGTTTTTAAATACAACACCAAAAGCATGATAGATGAATGAAAAAATGGGTAAGATGACTTCACTAAAATTAATAACTTCTTCTGTGACAAAGACACTCTTAAGAGAATAAAAAAGATGTGTGTTTCAAAAACACATATAAAAGACTTCTATCAAAATATATAAAGAACTTGAATCCAAAATATCCAAAGAACTCTTAATACTCA
>NW_012146301.1:3214597-3215912 GCF_000956105.1 Propithecus coquereli | reverse complement strand
TTCTTTTCCATTTGTGAATACTATAGTTAAAGCTTTCACATCTCCTTTTCTAGAAGTATTTTCTGTTCAGAACTTGGAGGTTTAGAAATTTTCTAGGTTTGAAGAAATATATTTCAACTAGGATTCATTATTACTTATTTAAAAAGTTTAATGTAGAAAATATGTGTAAACATATATGTTCTTTTTTCTTTTTTATTGCAAAATTACAGTGCTGCAGACAGTGAGGTGTAAGGTAACAGATAAAGTGATTTCACCAGTGAGGCAAGGTTGTGCCAAAATAATGCTTAATGAAATAAATAAACAAGCAAAAATCTCAATGGAAATGGCTCATACATAAGGTTTATAAATATATTTTAAAGTATTTAGAATAAAATATGTCCTTTTGTGTTTGTTCCGTGTTCTGGAATAGCAAATAAAAAACGTTGCTTTGTTTTGCTTTATTTTATCATTTTGATGGTCATGTGGCAATTCTCAGGCTGTGTGTGTGGGGCTCACTAGTTGAGAATGTGGACAAGTTGTGTTGAAGATTATTAGAGTCATAAGGTTACAGCACAGTCTATCAGGGAAAATACTTGAGTTAATTATTTTGGAAATATATTTTGGTAAAATTGAACATGATTTCAAGAAATAGAAAACATTGTTCATAAAGGTTTTATTCATTAGAATAATGATGTCAGTCCAAGTAATTTAGTTCTAGCTTGTATATTGTTCAGTAAATGTCTACAATTCAGGATGGTCTTTTCTTGCTAATGCTAGTCTATTGACATTCTTATTTCATGTATGTAGATGCATTCAGCCTTAGAGACAAAGGTTCATTATGTTGAATCCAGCTGTCCGCCTTGAGAATACACACCTCTCACTGATGTTTTCTTAATGGTCTCATGACAAATAGATTTATGTTGTGATAACTACTGTTGAGTGAAATTTACTATTATTGTAGGTCTAACCGTCAGGATTGAGTTATCAGTTCATGTGAAGTATTAATAGATATCAAGATGGTGTGGGGGGAGCTTTGTGGGAGAAAAATATTGTAGAAAGTTACAGTGAATCTCACTACTGACCATTAGCTAATATATTTTTTAAAATATGTGGCTAACATCTGGATAAAAGATGTTATATCAGAGAGTGAAGAGAATGAGAGAAACTGAAAGTTCATCAGAACAAAAAAGAATGTCAATATAGATTTTGTCACCAAAAAGTAACCTCAAGCTACAAGTTATAGTTGAATTAAAGAGGCAGCCATGTTGTTCTAAATCTGGTTCTTGCTGCTTAGAACTCATTGTTGAGCCTATGCTACCTGTGTTGTGAGCTGTTT
>NW_012146301.1:3211816-3214547 GCF_000956105.1 Propithecus coquereli | reverse complement strand
ACTGGAAAGACATCTCCCCAAAGAAGATATACAGATGGAAAATAAGCACATGAAAAGATGCTCCACATCATGTGTCATCAGAGATTCATGAATTAACACAGTGAGATACCATTACATACCTATTAGAATGTAGATCATGAGAATGGCCTAAATTCAAAACACCGACAGCATCAAATGCTGATGAGAATGGGGAGCAACAGGAACTTGCATTCATTGCTGGTGGGAATACCAAACGGTACAGCTACTTTGGAAGACAGTTCGACAGTTTTTTACAAAGCTAAACACAGTTTTACTATATGATCCAGAATTCATGCTCCTAGGCATTTACCCAAATGAGTTGAAAACGTATATCCACACAAAAAGCTGCACATGAATGCATACAGCAGCTTTATTCATAATTACCAAAAACTTGAAGCAACCAAGATGTCCCTCAACAGGTTAATGGATAAACAAACTGTGATGTATTCATACAATGGAAAATTATTCAGCAATAAAAAGAAATGAACTTTCAATCCACAAAAAGACACAAAGGAGCATTAAATGAATATTGCTAAGTGAAGGAAACCAACCTGAAAGGGCTGTATACATACTGTATGATTCCAACTACAAGGCATTCTGGAAAGGCAAAATTATAGAGACAATAAAAAGATTAGTGTTTGCCAAGAGTTCAAGAGGACTGAGTGAGGATTGAATAGGTGAACAAAATGGATGTTTAGCATGTGAAACTATCCTATAATGGTGGATACATGATATGCATTTGTCAAAACACATAGAACTGTATAACACAAAGAGTGAACCTTAACGTAAACTATAGGCTTGAGTTAATAATAATGTTTCAATATTGACTCATTGTACAATAATCATGTGCTGACATTGGTTCATAATAATGTACCACACTAATGCAAGAAGTTAGTAATGGGGAAAATGTTCAGGGAGAAGGGATAAATGGGAATACTTTGTACTAGGTGTTCAATATTTTTGTAAACCTAACACAACTCTACAAATTGTCTATTAATTTTTTTAAAAGTTAATTCATTGTAATTTTCTCACAATTCTTCTCTCACCTATGTAGAGTTCTGGTCTTCATTGGGAATGCTGGACAAGTAGGAATACACACTATATAGCTTCCTTAGTAGTATAGCTTTTAATAACATGAAAAATGTTTTTAATCTTTGTATTAAATATAATCTTAATAAATCTAAAATTGAATCTGTGACATACACAAAGAATGAATCTAAATCAGTTGCAAAATCTCAAATTTAAACATGTTTCTAGGCTTTGGAAGTTTATGGAAGAAAGTAGATAGCAAACATAGGAAAAATATCGTGAATATTTTTGTTCACATATATAAATGTGAAGGTATAAGAAAAAAATTTCCCCATGTATAGTTTAAAATTTTTGACAATTAGTTAATATTTACTATTCATTTTTAACCATTAAATTGTAATATTAGTATGAATGATATTAGAGTATATCCTTTTTCTGGTATTATATCAATTTTTAAATTGATGAAATTTAACCTTTCACTATATATCATGGAAATTTGATATTTATCAAAATACAAATAAGAACTTTATTTTTAGTTAAATCCATATGTATTTGTATTTGTTTATCCCATATTTATTGAAAATTACATTTGGTCAATATTACTCAGGTGTCTTTCTTCCTTCCCACTTAGATGTGAATTGGGTTTTAATATGCCTCTATGAACAAAGGTCAACTATTTATTTCCAATCTCAGTTGATCTATTTGTGTTGTGATTATTTACTAGTTCAGTCAGCCTTGATATTAAAAATGAACAATAAATTCTTGCTATTGTGTCTATTCTGAGGTAGACTGACCAGGTCTACCTCATGGTTAATTTTTAAATTTTTGTTTGTGCATGATAATTCAGAGATATGAACTATAGACATCCCAAAATAGAAAGAAAAAAAGTCTTAGTACTTTTCCCAAATACTTGGTTCTAATTTTTGGACTATTATGAAAGTTTTATTTCATAACTCTTAACTCCTTAAAAAATTACACAAAATTCTGGCCTTTTTGCTTTGATTTCTTTTGACTGTAATTCCCAATAAATCTGGATGACAAAGCTAAAATCCTCTAAAAAGAAACCATATTTCTGGAATGGTATCTTTTGCTTACTCTTTGAGAAAATGGAAAAGCTTCTGATTCACACTTATTTAGTGCTTTAGTGGTGACCAACAAGTATCATCATTGCCCTCATCCATCCATGGAAGGCTGAGGCTCAGGATGGTTAACTGGCTGATCAATATCATATAGGTAAGAAGTAGTGGATAGTTAGCTTGAATGTTAGGGAAGGGAACTGACAGCTAATTGTAGCAAAGTGTAGTTTCTTTGTAGTTTTTTTTTTTTTAAGTCAATTAATGAAAAATAAATTTCCAAGAAGCTCTTTTGATCTAAATCACCACTCATCAAAGGCAGAGGGCTGATTTGAAGGCAGAGGGCTATGACAAGACTTCTCCTTTGCTACCCTTACTCTCAGCCTACCTGGAAGTTGCAGAGCACCGGGAGGCAGGAAGTGTTTTAGTTGGCACGTGAGCTCGGCGTGCTGGGAACTGTTCTACTTTAATACCTGAACTTCCCTGCCAATGTCAGCATCCAGCCTTGTCAACAGTTCTTTTCCATTTGTGAATACTATAGTTAAAGCTTTCACATCTCCTTTTCTAGAAGTATTTTCTGTTCAGAACTTGGAGGTTTAGAAATTTTCTAA
>NW_012146301.1:3204100-3209865 GCF_000956105.1 Propithecus coquereli | reverse complement strand
TGATAAATCTCATCACTGTTCCATTTTTTCCTATGTCAAATAAGAAGATTCAATTCATTCAAAAATATTTAACATAAATTATGTGCTAGACTTTGAGCTAGGCACTGCAGGGCAAAAGCTACAAAACAAGAAAGATTATCAAGTTAGAAAAGTCGCCAGTTGGGCAATTTTGCTGAACAGGGGACACTAGGCAATGTCTACAAACATTTTGGGTTGTCACAGCTTGGGGGTTGGAGGTGCTGTTGGAATTCAGTGGGCAGAGGTCAGGGATGCTGCTACACATCCTGCAGTGCACAGAACAGACACGTACCATAAAGCATTATCCATCCTCAAATGTCACTATAGCAAAGTGGGGGAATCTTGGGTTAGAGCATCAACTAAGTAAGCCAGTGGTGTCCCTTTAATGGGTAATTTTATTTCCCATTGATACTTTGGGATTTAAGTGACTGAATTTAACCGAAATTCAAATTGACAGTGCAGCTTACCTTTTGGGCAGCTTCAGCAAATTCCCTCTTAAACTTTTCAAAACTCTCTTTTTTTCCTGTTAGTTCTGCAGTTTAGTAAGAATATTGCCCTGTGGAGAAGTTTTAGAGTTTAAAGATAAAATTTAGTCGGAGCATAGGACAAGCTGTATATATGCAAACATAACAAAGCAAGTAAAATCCAAATGAAGCCCAGCCCATCCCATCTTGACCAAGT
The DNA here is from genome assembly GCF_000956105.1 of Propithecus coquereli. Lineage (NCBI taxonomy): Eukaryota > Metazoa > Chordata > Mammalia > Primates > Indriidae > Propithecus > Propithecus coquereli. Next base: position 3,209,166 of record NW_012146301.1, on the reverse strand, counting down.
TGTGTTTCTAACGGTGGAAATATGCAAATATCAAATTCTTTACATGTGTTCTCTTACTTGACCACCTTTCAGGATTGAATATTTATTTGTTACAGCTGCAGTTGAGAAAATAAGCATCTGTTTGGAGTTTAGGGTTGGGATTACATGCTTTCACAGTTAAATCTACTTATGAAAAGAAGTTCATTGAGACATTCATGTGTAGCGGTAGAAGAACATACAAGTTTCTTTTCCCTTCCTACTGAGGGGGATGCTGAAACTGAAATTTAGCAAGGACAAAATCAATCAGCTCATCTCTGGAAAGGGTAAGATCTGATCAAAGTTAGCTGGAGAAACAGAAAGAGTGATTTAGAAAAGTTTGAGGGAAACCGATGTTCTTGAGTAACAAGAATGTTGCCATTTTGTTCACCACAAATGAAATTCTGTTCCCAGATGGGAAATGAAGGGAGATAATCAAGTCAATTTCATAAAAAGGAAGTCAGGTTGGAAGAGTTGAAGGACCAGATAAGAAAACAAGTATCTATAGCAGGATGATCTGGGTAAAACAAGGGATGATTCACTCGGAGGTGATGCAGGGGCTAATTCTGCAGATTCCTATCGCTTGATGTGCTTTGCAAGGTCAAAAGCAGATTCCTAAAGGGACTAAGGCCTGGCCAGCATCCAATGCAATGAGCCTTTGCCTGACCTGAGATCGGGCTGCCTCAGAAGGTGATGTGTTTCTACCTTGGATACTCATTCATTCTTTTTCAACTATCTCAAGCCTACATTACCAACTGTTACTTCCCAAATTCCTTCACGGTGGATAAGGTCTCACCATCATCAGAACAGCACCACAGATATTTTGTACTTGGAGAAATGGTTTAGCAGTTGGACCCCAGATTTGTAGTTTGTTATTATTTAGCACCACAGTTTTGTGACCCTGTCATTTGAGAGTAGAATGACAATGTGGTTATGTAACCTACGACTAGAAGAAACAAATGGGAGTATTCCCGAGACATAATTTCTCACTTATTTTCATGGAAAAAGAATAAGATGGTGAAGCAGTAAATATAATCCTAGAGATAATCAAAACAAATGGGAATATAATTTTGTTCAGAGCTATATAAAAAATCCTCTACTCAGTCGCAATACAGGCAGAAAATTTCAGAGTTAGTATTTATCTTCTAAATGTAGACTTGTGGATCTTTTTGTCTAATGAGTTCAAATTACCAATGGAAAAGGTCAGAAAGAATGAATGAAATTAGGAGAATTGATGAGCTGAGTATCATCGTTGTAATTTTGTTTCTTACACTGTTAGGGGAACTTCTGAGAAATGGTATTGAGAAACTTCTGGGAAATTCCGCTAAAACCGCAAAACAGTTAAGCAAAGTTATAAGCCTGTCACAAAACAAATGCCTGTAAAAACTACTACTAGTAGTTTTATTCGCCGGCGGGCGCAGAGGAGACTTGTCTCCAAATTCTGAGCACCACTTTCTTATTTTTGTCTAGTTTTATACTTTTTTGGGTTACACACATCCAATAGTATACAAGCATAAGTGGTTAACCAATTAGCAACAGGATTTCAAAGATAGTCTCCTCTGCGCCCGCCGGCGAATAAAACGCTATCTCTCCAACTCTCTGCGTGCCACTCGGTTGTTCCCTTCGGGAGCGGTCGCTGTAACATTTGCTGTAACAACACAATTTAACTTGTGCCTTGATAGTTTGGGATCCCAGAAAGTGGTGCTATTCCAAAAGCTCCCAGAGATATTTTTGGAACAGGCCTTATTATGTTTTAATAAGTGAATGCATTACATTCCCATGTGCTATTGCAGAATCATTATTGATTTAACAAAAATGTGGTCTTTGTGGCTAGAAATTTTAGTTCATAATTAAAATGGACTAAAAATATTCTGGAGTGTATCTAGGGAAAATATTTTGTATGTATCAATATGTTTCCTAGAAATTTTCCCTGTTGGATCAAACAATAGAGGAAGATTTTTCTGTGTATGTACAACATGGTGTTTTAAGTTTACATATGAGTGTGCATGTGTTTTAAGTGAATTTTGAAAATCAACAAAGCATAAAGTCAATTAACTATAAAATAATTCCCTTTGTTTATAAATTATCTGTACAGTATTCATATTGGGGAAGAATTGATCAAAAAGCAGATATTTGAGGAATGCTTTTGTATGTCTTAAGACTATATGGTCATTGTTTAATTTATCAACAATTCTTGAGCACCTTAGTGCCTGGTTCAGAAGTGAAAGATGCAGAAGATACGGTTTTAATTTCAGAGCGTTCACACCGAGTAAAGGAGACAGGCTAACAGAATTGGGCGTGGTAAGTGCTGTGACACAGGGCTGTGACATAGCACTCTCTGGGAGTACTGAGGACCCTCACCTAGTGTGGCCTGAGGGCGGGGTGAGCTGAGTGGGACAGCCAAAGGGGAGTCTGCTGAGATAACCAGAGGGAAGCACTGTGGGGTGTGCAAACTAAGTTTGAGTAGCTACAATTTCTTTCTCAGGGTTGTCCACCTCCCAAAGAAAATATGATCGTAAATTTGATTTTTGCCAATTTATGTATTGATCAACCCACTGGAAAATCTTTCTTTAGAAGTGATTTTCTTCTTCTATATTTGACCAAGCCAGGAGTAGGGAAGTAATGAGGTGGTCTCAGGAAGGCACCGCCCCAGCTGCCCAGGACTCCAGGTGTCACCACGGCTTGCTCACATCCTGGAAGTTGCCCCTTCTCCAGGGTCACGATGGGCAGCAAGATGGCATGTGCCAGCAGGGTCGTTCAGGAAGTCAAGACACACACTCCACCAGTCAGGTTCCCTGACAGAAGGGGCAATCCTAAACCCAATCTGTCAGAAGCTCGAGGTCAGCAGGGCTACCGTCTCACTCCTCCGCAATCTCACAGCGTTCTAAGGGAGGCAAATCACCAGATTTGCTGGTGTGTCAGGGCAGACACTGCAGAAATGATGAAACATTACTTCAGAAATACGGAAGGAGACTTTTGTCTCAGGAAGAAATCAAATGTATCCAGCGTAAAGGTCTAGAATAATCACTGCGGCTGCTGTCTGTCATCAGCCAGAAGAATTATCTTTACCACAAAGGATTTCCAAAATGACAAACAAGAAATTGTAGATTAAACTGTAATAAATATTCTGTAAAAAGTGGAATATATAAAAGAAATGTGATGAGGAAGGATTGTCTTAGTCAATTGGCCAGTAACTATTAGTAACATCTTCAAAGCCTTTTTACCTAGTGCAGGTCACATATATGGGAGATTCCTAGGGAGTGTTTTGGTTACCTTTTCACAAATGTCTCATCTCTTTGTACCAACAAATCCTTCTCTTTGAACTGAACTGTGGGTTCCTATTCTTTCCCTTTTTTTTGCCCTTGAAAATTAGAAAGAGTGGAGTAGAAGCCTTAAGATTACTTGGTGAATGTACTCTTTGTTTCATAATTCCAAATAACATCTTGCCTGTAGACGTAATTAAGAAAGATCCTGGCATAGGTAGGGAGGATAATCTTCAGGGTTCCTCTCAAATTTAATCTTATATTGACAATCCCCATATTTTGCCTGAAAATGCTCAGTTGGCAAAACTATTAAACTTTAATGATAGCTCAGGATGGATTTCTGTAGCCACTTTTCTGTTTTCATTCAAATAATTAGAAGAAAATAAGGGACATAAATTATTTGTTTTATGTTAAAATTATTCTTTGTATTCAGTCCACAATAGCAAAATTTTTGCCCATGTTTAGTACATATGAATCATTAACAGAAATAGTCACTTCTGTTTTCTGTTGCCAGTTTATTTTTTAATATGTGCTGTTCCTCCCTGAACCTTTTTCTAAAAAGTCATCTTGCATGAGTTCTTTGCTATACTATAAACTTAGCCATCATAGTCCCTCAGAAAAAAATTAGCTTCATTTAAATTAAGGATAATAAGAGAAAATAGCCTCTTTTTAAAACTTTTTATTGATAAAAAATATTCGTACATATTTATGGGATACACGTGATATTTTGTTACATACATAGAATGTGTAATGATCAAGTCAGGGTCGTTAGGGTGTCCATCGCCTCAAACATTTATCATTTCTATGTGTCAGGAACGTTTAAAGACCTCTCTTCTAGCTATTTTGAAATGTACAACACATTGTTGTTAAACATAGTCACCCTACTCTGCTACCGAACTTTAGAACTTATTGTTTGTACCCATTAATAATCTCTTTTTAAAGCCCAAGTCTCAAGCAAGAGAAACTAGAAGTAGCCTGATAAAGAACAAAAGAATTTGAGACCTGAAATTTAATGATGTGGGTTCAATTTCTGGTTCCAGCACTTTCCACCTCAGGCACCTTCCTTAACCAGTGACCCTCACTTTCATTTTCTCTAAGATGGTATTGATAATGTCTGCCCTCGTCCCCACTTCCCCACCTGTCTACCTAATAAGATAGATATTTCCTTAGCAGGTAAAGTGTGTAAAAGAGCCTTGAAACTAAACATGCTTTATAAATCCCAGTTCTTAAGATAATGAATGACTTACTGTGTTGATGTACAAAATATGATTTTTAAAATGAGAGACAGTACATATATGAAGTTATAGTCTATGTAAAGTATGTTCGCACACATTAATGCGCAATAGCATTCACCAAATGGGGATATGCTTTCCTCCTTTCTCTTGGCTTTTCTTTCAAGCCTCTTTATTTTTCACTTGTCCCCATTTGCCGCTAGACTTTCCCCCTGGTCTGCACGCCTTGGTGTTCATCACGCTCTGATTCTTCTTGCTGTGTGCACAGGCTCAGGGAGACGATAAGGTCCGCCCACCTTTAGCAACCCCCTTCTTAGTTTGGAGTTTTGGTCATGTGCATGTTCGAGTTTGAAATTTCTGTGTGATGAGAACGTATTTGTGTGAATGTTGGTTTTATAGTCTAGAATAATAAAATCCATTTATAGCAGTAGAATTTATTGAGGTCCAAATGTTTGCCAGTTTTATGAATAACAACATATATCATATTTATTTTATAAACAACTTTAAGTCAACACTATATTTTTATTTGTATGTTTTCTCACAAAATAGTATTCAG
>NW_012146301.1:3159306-3203156 GCF_000956105.1 Propithecus coquereli | reverse complement strand
TAAAAAATAAAAAGCTATGGTGTAAAGTCAGTGTTACAAAAGAAATTTATAGAAATAAAATCTTATAAGAACAGTGAAACGTCGCATGTGATTTTAATCCCTTTTTGAAGAGCTTTTGTCATTGAGAAAATAAGCATGGATAAATATTGACTGTTTTTCTGGGAAATGTTTTCTTATTTCAAAAGTCAACCATAACTCAATCTGCTCTCCTCTCTCTTGACAGGCACCAGCATATTCACAGTCTACGAGGCTGCCTCGCAGGAAGGCTGGGTGTTCCTCATGTATAGAGCGATTGACAGCTTCCCCCGTTGGCGTTCCTACTTCTATTTCATCACTCTCATTTTCTTCCTTGCCTGGCTTGTGAAGGTACTACCAAAAAACTGTACTAATAGAGTCTGTATTTTGTGATAGTTTTACAGATCTTTTGTTTGTTTGGGGTACACTCTGCTTCCTTCTTCCCAATATTTGGTAAATGTGGTTTATAATTTTCTTTCAGAATGTGTTTATTGCTGTCATCATTGAAACGTTTGCAGAAATCAGAGTACAGTTTCAACAAATGTGGGGCTCGAGAAGCAGCACTACTTCAACAGCCACCACGCAGGTACAGTATCAGCAAGACGATGCCACAACCCATTTGAACATGGACATATGCCACCTCACCATCCGTGGTACTTAAGGAAGCTCTGATAATGACGGGTGTCCACAATCTGACTCAGTTAGAGAGCTGTTTAAACATGCAGGTGCAGAAGCCTAAACCCAGAACAAACAAATCAGACTTTCTAGGTAGTGGGGTGAGGGCACCCATATTTTTAACAGCTCCATGGGTGGTTTTAATACAAAACCAAGATTGTCAACCACATTTATTATGTACCTTTGATTTGATTCTGATATCACAAGTCCTCAAAGGGCTTGCAGATAAAATATAACAACTGTGGAATTTCCTACTTTTATGAGTATTTATTCATTAATTGCAAGCCTATATAATGTCCCTTATGTACCGGGTGAGAATTTTTGAATCGGAAAATATATTTCATTCAGAACAAACCAATCACAGTATAATAACCTATGAAGTAGACCCTTCAACCCCAAAAGCATGCCTGCGATTTTTGAGGAATCACTGTATATTCAGAAGGATTCCCATAATAAGTTCCCATAAAACAATATTGCTCCCATACAACAGTAAGGCTACTGAGAAATGGGAGATGGCTTACAATTTTAGTAAAAGTAGCAGAGCAGTTATTACATAAGGGGGCAATTCAGATCCAATGTATTTGATTTTTTTTGTGTGCGGCTTTTTTTTGTGTGTGTGTGTTTGTTTTTGTGGTAGTTAAAAAGAGGAATGCAGGTTTATATATCTTCTAGTATAAATCTTTATAAAAGAGAGAGAAAATAAAAATTCCATAATCAAGAATAAAATGATTTAATGCCTTGTAAATATTATTTAATATTAAATAACACTAATATTAAATTAATTATTTAATATTAAATTCTAAAAGAAATTTTTATAAATACTGATACAGGTCTATTTGGACAATGTTATACAGTAAAGAGCCACGGTACAAATTTTACTTTGAAAACCTTCAAATTGAACTTTTATTAATTACATGTTTAATTGCTATTAAACACATTGATATTTGGGAAGAGCCTCATGGTGTTGCAGCATCTTTATGATGTTGTACAAGTGAATTGTCTAGTTAATTTATTATAGATGAAATAGTGTTGATGTTATTCAATTTTGACAACTATTCAAACTTCCACGAAAGAGTTTTTGAAAATGCTGTTTAAGTTATATCAGAGATGCCATGTAGGAAAGCCTTGAAGGAATCAACCATATCAAATTTTTATTTCTTCTCTCCTCTCTTTTATAAAACTATGAGGAACAGTAAAGTTCCAAGTCCATTCTTAGGTGACAACCTCTTGAAGGGCATGTTTTCTCTTACAGGCATTGAGAACGAAATTGAATATGGAACTATGAACTGAGCACTTAAATCCCAAGCAGTGTTCCTGGGAGATGACCTAAAATGTCTTTAAAACCATATTATGTTTATTGAGTAACTCTTAAATATAAAATCACAGCTGGAAAAGTAGTGCTTCCAAGTGCCATCAAATCAGCCAGAAGTTATAATAGAAAGGGAAACGTGAAGAGATTTTGAACAAAGTTATACAAAATTATTCTGATGCAAAATTGTACTTCATTAGGAGGAATAAGTTGGTAATTCAGAGGTAATGCATCTAGATATTCAGCAGAGGTAATCACACAGAGAATTGTGAAAAACCTTCATTAAGAAAAATGCTATGGCTGAGGACCTGGTTGCTAAGCAACCAAAGCTCCTGCTGCCAGCCTTTTGGTGAAACACCACTTAGGTAGCCTAGCAACAGGCCTCCAGGCCCCGCCCACCCCTTACTAGCCACTTGCAAGTGGGGCCAGATGTTTTATGTGTAAAGAAGGGAGAGATATTATTTGCCGTGATTCTGTTACGTTTTAAAATCTGACCAAACTCTGTGCACAAGGATTTCTTCTTAAGTGGTTTAAAACACTAAATGACAAGTTTTTAATTTTAATAAAACAGGCTTTAAGGAAATACCATAAGATAGTTATTGTATTGTAAAGCACACAGCTTTTCAGACATGAAGTCCATTCTTGCCTTTCTCTAATATGTGGAAAATCTGCAGTTATTTGATATAAGTTATTCTCACCTTAGGGTTAAAGGATTCCAGGCATGTTGGACTTGTAAGTCTGTGGACTTCCTATGGCAGCCATGTGTGTCAATATATATACATTATATATATATATATATTATATATTATACACACACACTCACACACTCATTAACTGGACAAAGAAGGGGCTTTCTGACATTTTAGGCAGTTCAGTAGGAATTGGGTCTGATTTAGAGGCAAAAGAAAATCAGTGATGAGAACTGTTTCTTTAAAATAACAAAGCACCATTTTTAGTTGAATGGTCACCACCAAATGCCTCCAAGTCACAGCACAGAAACAAATTACAGAAAGATTAATGCCAAAGGTCTTGTGGAGACCATAATAAAACATGTAACAAGAAAACAGAAAGAAAATGATGTAGAAAATTCAGATTAGTAATCATGCACCTGCCTGAACTCCGGTAGGGCATGTGACTTTCAGACCTGCATAGTTATTAGATGTGGGTAACAGTTGCCACATGCTCAGTTCTGTACTGGGTTGAAGGGCAAGAGATGCATACATCCATGATATAAGAGCCCCACAATGGGACTACCCATGCCACAATTTTTTAGTGGTGTTGCTGCAGGACCAGATATTGGGATGTTCAGATGTGCTGGCAGACAAAGTCCTGCACACAGAATCTAATCCTGACCTTTACTCCCATTACTTCGAAGCTTCGCTTCAGGTAGTGTTACCAGTCCTCTGGTCCTCTGGCCCAGACTGGCCGTGACAGAGATGAGCGAGCATACCCCAACTTTGCCTGGAGTAGAATTCAAAGAACTGCTACACTTTAAGGCTACATGAGGCTACTTTGTCTATATACAATTTAATTGTCTATATACAATTTAATGCTCAAAGACAGTACTCTAGTAAAGATTTATTTACCGTGTTCCAAGGTCATTGATTTCCACATGAAAATGCATCATTAAAATATGTGAGAAAGCAGTTTAATAATGCAGTTCAGGGAAGGGCTATTCTAACGTGGTGCGATCGTGAGCTCCTTCTAATAAGAAACCATAGTAATAGAATAATACATTCATCATAGGAAGCCATAAATGAGAATTAAATTTTGTGAGGCTGAATTATTGAATATATTATTTAATAATTAAATCAAGCCAGGTGTCCACTCTCACTATCTTGTATCATAATGACTATTATCTATTTTTTTAAAGACGATTTGTTTTGAAAGAACTCAAAGAACATAAAGATTTCAAAATAAATTTTAGATTTTCTCTGCATTACTCTGTGTGTGTCTGTGTGTCTGAGTTTGAAATTTTAATTCAGCTGCTAGTGATTCTCCTTTACCAAAATTCTTTCTCTTACTACCTCCCATTAGATAACCCATTAGTGTTGATGATGCTGCTGATGATATTTGCCTATAGTAGAACAATCTCCAAAACGCTTTTGACTACTTTGTAAATCAGGTGACCCATTATAAAATCCTAGTAGTTACAAATGAACAAACCTGAGATAATTCTCAAGGCTGAAATTTCTGTGGGTTTCCAAATGATTGTAAAATAAAAAGAGCAGAGTACTCATTGAAGTCTATTCATGTTATTGATATAGTGTTCCACAATTCAGAACATCTTATTACAATCACTACCATATATTGACAGCTGCACTAAGCACTGTGTAATGGCTTTATAACCTGTCTTATTTAGTCTTCACCATAATAGCAAGAAGTAGGTACTATTATTGTCTCTGCTTTGCAGATGAAAAAAATGACAAAGACTAGAAAGTTAATCATCTTTCCCAATATTACATAACCTACAAGTGGTAGAACTTGAACTCAAAACCAGGTTGCTCAGCTGCTAGAGCCTTCAGTATTTCTATTTACTATGAGTTCCTGCCTCCTTTTAATTTATCCATTGTAAGTCCTGCCATTGATATGGCTGTATTTGTTCTAGCCCCATGTTAACTTCTCTTTTCTTAAAAAAAAACAGTGTTTATTGTTGGCCGAAAGGGAGATTCTCATATATTATTACTGAGAGTGTAAATTAGACCATCTTTTCTGTAAAACAGTTTGGCAATATGTATCAAAAGGCTTAAAAATTTGTATTGTATTAGACTAAGAGATCCCACTGCTAGGAATTTATCTTAAGAAAAATTCTGGACAATAGTTGAGAATATATATTTGAGGACATTTATGGGGCACTTTTGGTAAATTAAAAAAATGGAAATAATCTTAATCTCTAACAATAAGTTGTTGATTATAAATTATGAAATTGGAATAAATACAAACCATTAAAATAATAATTGAAAATATGCTAACAACATATTAGTACCCCAGAAATGATCTTATGTTTATATGTGTATGTGTGTGTGTGTATGTGTATATAAAATACCTGGAAAGTTAACTCTAAAATGTTAGTAGTGGTTATTTCTGGGGGATGGGTTTGAGATGTTTTTACAGCTCATCACATTTTCTAAATGTTTAACAGTAAACATGTTTAATTATGTAATGAGAAGGGAATAGTTACATCATTCAAATAAAAAAAAAATTGGACATTCTAACTGAAACCACCTGTGTTAGTTAAGTTAGGTTCAGCTGCAAGGGACAAAAAGCCCAAAATAAATGGCTTAAATAAGGTAGAACCCCATTCTCCCTCTTATAGAATTGGACAAGGTCATTCGGGGTTGTATGGTCATCTGTGTTTCCACAGATCCAGACTCCTTCCGTCTTTCTGCTCCACCTTGCCCAGTCTCCACGATCAAAGTTGCCTTGTGGACTAAGATGTCTGCTATAGCTCAAACCTTCACATCCATATTCCAGAGAGCAGGAAGGAGAAATAGAAGAAGAAAGAGAGGGTTTCTGCTTACATCCTATAGGCCAGTATGTAGTTATATGGTCAAGGTGAGCTTCACAAAAAGATAAGAATTAGTCTTTTTTCTTGGTGGCCCAGTGGCTCCATAAAAATTCTCTTACTTTGGAAGACAGGGAAAAAAGACATAGAGGGATGACTGGCAGCCCTTGCCCCAAGGATCTGAGTCTCTGAGGGTTCCTAGCTTCTGATAGCTAGCCCAACTTCTATCTCAAAGATTTACTGTTGTATTAACCAGTCTAAATGTTGTTTTAAAACTTAGAGAACTAAAGAGACAATGAACATTTTGCATTTCCTTTGCTTTATTTCATACAAAGGAGTGACTTTCAGAGAACAATTCTGCTGACAATTAAATTGATTCATTTGATTTTGGCCTACTGAAAAAAAAAAAATTTAACAGAGAAAATTAGTCTGCTACCAATCAAAGTAAATATATGCCCCAGGGATCCTTTGTGCCGTGATAAGAGGGTATAGGGGTGTTATCAACAGAGGGTTTTTAACTAGTGACTAGCGGAATTGGTTTTGTCTTTTGTCCTTAAAAGGAAATTCCCAGAATTTTGACAGGGCCTTTAAAAAAGCACTTTAACAGGTTTGCATTTCCTCCGAAGTCTGTATTCCCAGAATGAGCCTATTCAGGAAGGATGTGCTTGATTCTACCACCAAGAATAGCTTTTCAAATACATTCTGAAGAGACTCAGAATCCTGTAAACGGACAGCCGAGATAAATAACTTGCAGTTGGCATCTTTGCAAAGAACCTTTGTGTAAATGTGCACCTCAGTTTTGTCATTTAAAAAATACATGCATGGCCTGTGAGTTTCAGCACTCGTCTCCAACCACCTCACTTATTTTATAGAGGGCAAGGTTACCACTGTTTGCAAATAATCTACTGGGGATTTGAAATTATGATTATAAATCCTAGGTAATGGGATCTTTGAGTCATCTCACTCATATTTCCATCCACAATTACGCTTTTGAACACAAAGTCAGACTAACTAACATGAGGACATAAATAAGGAAGGGAAAGGAAATGTTTATGTGTGCAGAGCAGTGATCTCAGGCAGGAATGAAACAGTGAGTGCTTGTGGTTAGTATCCTTACTTCGAAAAATAACAATCCTTAATTTTACCCTACTTCATTACCCCTTGCCCCCCAACACACATACTCCTTAGGAACTGGAAATAAAATATATTAATATTAGTGGGAAAATACATATAAGTGGGAAATGTCTTCCAGCTGGGTGTAAATATTGACATATTAGTAATTTTTGAATAAATAAAATATGCAATGAGATAATAACCTGTGCATCCAATGCAATGAATTTCAGATTTTAGTAGGCCTATGGTATCTTGAATTTCATCACTTACAAGCTGAAAGAAACTAAATTCCCTTCATAAATATATACATAAAGTTTCTGTTGAGCAGATTAATTTTGGCCTAGTTAAAATAATCACACCAAGTCTGTTAAGCACCGTGTATGTCTCCTAGCACTAAAATAACACCGGTCTCTTTCTCTGTGCCACATGCACACTTGTTGTATTGTTGATCCTGAGAATATTATTAGCTCAATAAGAAATATCCACTAAATAAAAATAAAAATTTGCCACCTATAGTAAAAACACATCAGACACAATTCTTTAGAATATTAATTTTCATTTTTTCCCACATCTAAGAGATAATAATCAATGTAATGGGGATAAAATACTGAAGTATTTCTCTTGCAGAGAAGAATAGTTGAGCAATTATATGCAAAGCATAGGTGAGGTAGGAAGTACCTGACAAGTAGCAAGTACTCAATAAACTCAAGTTATTATCATTGTTCTTGTTACTGTTATTATTCACTTACATTTTTAGTGTTAAAATGAGCATAATTGAAATGATTTATGTTCCAAATATAAATCCATAACAAGACAAATTCTTGATAACATAAAAGTATAGAAAGCTGGAGACATAAAGTGAGAGTTCTCAATGTTCCATGTTAAATGCCTCTGACTCATCTCCCTCTTTGTCTTAAGATGTTTCACGAAGATGCTGCTGGCGGTTGGCAGCTGGTAGCTGTGGATGTCAACAAGCCCCAGGGACGCGCCCCAGCCTGCCTCCAGGTGCAGTACAATGCCATTTTCAAAAATCACTCAGCAAAGGTCTTTGAATTTTATTTTATACAAGGAAATACACAGCTCTTTAAAGTCTAGATTTGCCCAAATTTACGCTTCTGAAGTCAGGAATGGTAATTGACTTCATCCTGTATTCCCGGAACCTAGCATGTTTTAGCTACACAGTAGGGAGGTGATAAATTTCTGATGAATGAATGCACACATGTAAGAGCATTTCAGCAGTATCCAATCGATAAAGAATTTTGTGATCATATTAAATCTTATAAAAATATTCTTTTACAAAGGCTTGACTTATTTAGGGGTGGACAGGCATGGTCACGATTCACTTAATTCAATACCTCACTGAGTTCTTGGGAAGAAAATGTTATACTGCATAGCCTGTTTTTTTTTTGCATTTGCAAGCTCTCAGAGCAACATGATATAAAGGTGCTTCCTTAGCAAAGTGACAGACAGCAAACACAAGGTGATTGGCTTACAGGTGAAGCCTGAGAGTCCCGGAGAGGTTCTCACAGTGAGTAGAAGATGGGCCTGTAGGTCCCTGCCCGTGAACTTTCTGGACTCATCATCTGCTCCAAGCTTCTCAAGAGTCCCAATAAGCTCCCCCACCTCTTCTTCAGTGGCCCACGCTGGTGTCTTCTCTTGCTTTGTTCTTCCTCCCTGCCCCCAGATATCAGGAACTCATTCAAAACAGCGTCGCCTTAACAAGGCAGCGTCCCTAAGGTTCCATAGTGTTTCGCCTCCTTTTCAAGGGTGAAAAAATCAAGCAGCCCACTCATGGGAACAGAGAACTGATTCTTCCTGCTGGAGAACTTTATTTTCTTTACTCTCTTTTTGTTTTCAATTTCCCTTCTCAAATGGGTGGATTTTATAGTTCTTCATATTCCACTCCCATAACTTGGGGAAGTGTTTATATCTGCTTCAAGGTGAGAACTTAATCTCTTTTCTCTGCTTTGGGTCTTCCTCCAGGTTGGGGTTTGTTATGCATCCCAAGGATTAGTACATGAGAAACAAAACTGTACTCTGAGCCACTACTGTAGGCTGGATTTATATGGCCATTTTATCATATAGTTATTTGATTTTTTTTGTTTCCAATTTTATTGAGATATGATTAACAAATAAAAATTCCATATGTTTAAGGTGTACAATGTAATGATTTGATAAACATACACATTGTAAATGATTACCACAACCAAACTAATTAACACATCCATCACCTCACATGGTTATGTGTATATGTGTAGTGAGAACAGTTAAATTCTACTCTCAGCAAATTTCAAGTATACAATACAATATTATTAACTATAGTTACCATGTTGTTCATTAGATCCCCAGAACTTAGCTATTAATATCTTATAACTCTGTGGTCTTCAACCCCTGGGCCATGGACTGTTACCAGTCCGTGGCTTGTTAGGAACCAGGCCACACAGCAGGAGGTGAGCAGCAGGTGAGCAAGTGAAGCCTCATCTGTATTTACAGCCACTCCCCATTGCTCACATCACTGTGTAAGCTCTGCCTCCTGTCAGATTAGTGACGGCATTAGATTCTCATAGGAGTGCAAACCCTGCTATAAACTATGCATGTGAGGGAACTAGGTTGCACGCTCCTTATAAGAATCTAGTGCCTGATGATCTGAGGTGGAGCTGAGGCGGTGATGCTGGTGCTGGGGAACAGCTGCAAATACAGATTATCATTAGCAGAGAGGTCTGACTGCACAATAAATGTAATGCCCTTGAACCATCCTGAAACCATTCCCTGCCCCTGGTCCGTGGAAAAATTGTCTTTCATGAAACTGGTCCCTGGTTCCAAAAAGGTTGGGGGTTTCTGTTATAACTCAAAGTTTGTATTCTTTGGCTAACATCTCCTCATTTCTACCTTCTCCCCTGCAACCCCTGGCAACCACCATTGTGCTCTCTGCTTCTATGAGTTCTACTTCTTTAAATTCTACACATAAGCAAGTTCATACAGTACTTGTCTTTCTGTATCTGGCTTATTTCACTTAGCATAATATACTGCAGGTTCATCTATACTGTTGCAAATGGCAGAATTTCCTTTTTTCTTGCTGAATAATATTTCATTGTATGTATATGCCACATTTTCTTTATCCATTTACCCATGAATAGATGCCTAGTTTATCGGCTTGTCTTGGCTATTGTGAATAATGCTGCAATGAACATGAGAGTGCAGACATCTCTTTGAGATACTGATATCATTTCCTTTGAATATATACCCAGAAGTAAGATTGCTAGATCATAAGGTAGTTCTATTTTTAATTATTTGAGAAACCACCGTACTGTTTACCATAGTGGCTGTACTAATTTGCATGCCCACCAACAGTGTACAAGGGTTGCCTTTTCTTCACATCTTTGCCAACACTTATCTTTTGTCTTTTTGATAGTAGCCATTCTAACGGATGTGAGGTGATTACTCATTGTGGTTTTAATTTGCATTTCCATGATGATTAGTGATGGTGAACACCTTTTCACATACCTGTTGACCATTCATATGCCTTCTTCAGAGAAATGTCTATTCAGATCCTTTGCTCATTTTTTAATCAGACTATTTGATTTTTTGCTATTGAGTTGTATGAGTTCCTTGTTTATTTTGGATATTATCCCCTGTTTAGAAATATGATTTTTCAAATATTTTCTCCCACTGCATAGGTTGCCTTTTTCATCTTGTTGATTGTTAGTTATTTGTTTCTATCAGTTAAAAGGGTAGAGGGAAAAAGAGAAAGAGTTTACAATGAATATTGAGAATGTTAAATATTATTGTGTGGTTCTCCTTCTGTCTTATATTTGATGGTGACAATGCTGCTATTATACAATTACTACAACTACCCCTACTACTATTATTACTATTAGTAGTAATAACAATAACAACAATTATAGCACTAGCATCTTTTATAAAGAGCGCTTTCACTTATGTTATTTGTTAATCCATCAAGTGATATGTACTGAGTGCCAACTGACACTAAGATAGTGTTGGAAAAACAAGCACAGTCCCCACCCTCATGGAGCTTACTGTGTATTTGAGCGTGGAAGAAAAAAGAGCATTGAACACTCTAGCAATCACAAGAGTGAGGGGGACTTTGAAAGAAATGTAAGACATGATGGAACTGTGTAATTTGGAGTCCTCTCTCTGTGTATGAGAACTCAGAAGGTTTTCATGAGATGGTGAGTGATTTCTAAGCCAAAACCAAGAGAATGAGGAAGGGAGTGACTAAGGATGAATTTCACTACACCCTTGTGATGTAGAAGGATTAGCATGTATTAAAGAAGAGAAAGTGGTATTCAGAGGATGCAAAAGAGTCTCCTGAAGTTATACTCCAACCACATGGAGTGGAGAAGCCAGGACTAGTGCTGGATCATCTGATTCCTAGTTCCATGCTTTATCCAGCTGAAAAACATATGCAAGGCATCAGAAGCTCGTGAAAGCAATAAACCATCAGGGATACTTTGAGAGTTGTATAGGACCCGGAATACAGTGCTTTAAAATCTTTTAAGTGCTTGTTAATAGATGCCTCAAGGTTGCAATCTGGAATTAGGAAGCAAGTCAGCCTCCTTATCACAAAGATTTGAGAATAGCAAGGGATAAATGGCAAGAGGAGTGTGATGACAAAACTGAGCAAGGAAATAGTAAAATAAAGGTTAGCATGGAGAGGGGCATAGATGTTGGGCTTGAAATGTGCACATGTAGCATCTGAGAGACCTGTATATTAGACATGTGTTATGAATACAGCAGTGTGCTTGATAAGTTTTGCAAATGGTCACTCATACGGTTAGAGACTAGCGAAGAAGGAGGTCAGTTCAGTATGAAGGAAGTTCCATTCGACTCAACTTCACAAGTTTGGCTCAAATTCCAGCATTGCCGAAGGACCCAATATTCATGAGAGAGTATGGATGAAAACTGGTATGGCCAAGAGGCTGTCTATTTGTAGTGGGAAGGAACTGTGAATAGAGAGGGAATATATTTCCATGTCCAAGCAAAAAAAAAATATATTAATTAAAAGAAAAGAATTAGATAAAAAATATATTTAAGAGAAAATGCTCAAGAAATACTTGATGGCTTTTACTAATGATAAATTCCATCTAAATCTAGGTAACAGGAAAATTTCCACCTGAACCATCCATTCACTGTCATGGACTATAATGATATCTTACCCCCAAGGACAAACAGTAGTACATACCACTTTTTTATTGTTAAAACCAGCAAAATGTGAATATGTTCTCATAAAAAATTAATTATAGAAATAAAATAAAGAGGAAGAATTAACTTTAACTCCTCTTTCAAGATAGCCTCCCTCATTCCCCTTCCAAGAGGTGTCCTGGAGGTGAATGTTAAGAGTTGATTCTTCTCAGACCCCTACATTTGCTCCTGCATTTACACATGTTCTCCGAGATGAAAAAACATTTCTGCCTCCAAGAAGTACCGCCTTTTCACAGTTTTCCTCTTCCTGCACCTCCTCCTGCAGAACTCAGCTCAAATGTCACTTGCATAAGGAAGTCCTCCTTATCCTCAAAAAATAAGCCAGATACCTCTGTTTCATGTTTTCGTATCATCCAATTCTTCTCTTTTGTGTCTATTATAATGTATTAAGGTAAATTAAGGATACAATTATTTACTTAATATCTATTTCTCTAACCAAGGGAAACTCCCTGACTGTAGAGATTTTACTGGTCATGGTCACTGCTGGAACCATGCAGTTGCTTAATTCATGTGTATTAAATGAGAGAACAATCCCGTAAACGAATGACAAAGCACCCTCTTGGCTTACAAAAGTACTTACTTGGTGTCTCATTTAGAAGGTGCTCTATTTGTGCTCTTGGTCTTGTCTCCAGAAACTAGAAATCAAATAGATTGTGGCAATAACACCCATTTCTATAAAAAGCATTTATTTTTATGTGCATGTCTAAAACAAGCTGTCCCTTTGGAGTTTGTTTCTAAAAAGTATCTCACAAAGGTTGCATGGCTTTGGATCACTCTAGATAGTATTGCCAGTACATCTCTTCTAAACCCCGGTGACAGAGCCTCGACAGGACATAACTCTAACTTCTGTTACATCTTGCTTCATTCAGAATTCCTTTTATCCTGAGACTTTTCTGAATTTATTTATAAATTCCAGGAGTCCCTTTGTGGAGTCTTTGGGGTTTTCTAGCTATGAGAACATATTGTCAGCAAAAAGTGATAGTTTGACCTCCTCTTTCCTGATTTGGATACCGTTTATTTCTTTCTTTTGCCTGATTGCTCTGGCTAGGACTTCCAGCACTATGTTGAATAGAAGTGATGACAGTGGGCACCCTTGTCTTGTTCCAGTTCTTAGTGGAAATGCTTTCAACTTTTCCCTGTTGAGTATGATGTTAGCTGTGGGTTTTTCATTTATGGCGTTTATAATTTCAACATATGTTCCTTCTATGCATGGTTTGTTGAGGATTTTTATCATGAAAGGGTGCCCAATTTTGTTGAATGCTTTTTCTGCATCTTTTGAGATGATCACATGGTCTTTGTTTTTTCTTCTGTTCACGTGGTGAATCGCATTTATTGATTTACATATTTTGAATCATCCTTGCATCCCTGGGATGAAGCCCACTTGGTCATGGTGGTTTATTTTTTTGATGTGCTGTTGAATTTGTTTTGCTAGTATTTTATTGAGTATTTTTGCATCTATGTTCACAAGGGATGTTGGTCTGTAATTTTCTTTTTTTGTTGTGTCCTTTCCTGGCTATGGTATCAAGGTGATATTGGCTTCATAGAATGAATAGGGGAGGATTCCCTCCTTCTTGATGTTGTGGAATGATTTCTGCAGTGTGGGTACCAATTCTTCTTTGTAGGTCTGGTAAAATTCAGCTGTGAATTCATCTCTTCTGGATCTTTTTTTTTGTTTTTGGACGATTTTTTATTACTGCTTCAATCTCATTGCTCGTTATTTGTCTGTTCAGGAGTTCTGTTTCTTCCTGGTTGAGTCTTGAGAGGTTGTGTGTTTCCAGAAATTTGTCCATTTCCTTTACAATTTCAAGTTTATGTGCATACAGATTTTCATAGTATTCACAGATGATATTTTGTATTTCTGTGGTGTCATTTTTCATTTCTGATTGAGCTTATTTGGGTCCTTTCTCTTCTATTCCTGGTTAGTCTAGCAAGAGGTCTAGTGATTTCGTTTATCTTTTCAAAGAACCAACTTTTTGTTTCATTGATCCTTTGTATTATTTTTTTGTTTTCTATCTCATTTAATTCTGCTCTGACCTTAGTTATTTCTTCTCTTCTTCTGGCTTTGGTTGTGGTTTGCTCTTCTTTTTCTAGTTCCTTGAGATATGTCATTAGGTTGTTAATTGTTGATCTATCTTTTTTTTTTTAATGTAGGCATTTAAGGCTTAGGTTACAGAAGTCTCAGTTTACAAAATCAGTGTACATAAATCAGTAACATTCCTATACACCGATAACAGTCAAGCTGAGCGTCAAATCAAAGACTCTATACCATTGACAGTAACTACAAAGAAAATAAAATACCTAGGAATATACTTAACTAAGGAGGTGGAAGATCTTTACAAACAGAACTATGAAACACTACGGAAAGGAATTGCAGATGACACAAACAAATGGAAAAGCATATCATGCCCGTGTATCAGGGGAATCAACATTGTTAAAATGTCCAAACTACCCCAAGTGATTTGTAGATGCAATGTAATCCCCATCAAAATACCAACATCATATTTCACAGATCTAGAAAAAATGATTCTATGCTTCATTTGGAACCAGAAAAGAGCTCAAATAGCCAAAGCCACCTTAAACAAAAAGAGCAAATCTGGAGGTATCACATTATCAAACTTCCAACTATACTTCAAGGCAATAGTAACCAAAACAGCATAGTATTGGCATAAAAATAGACACATAGACCAATGGAACAGAACATAGAACCCAGATATAAAATCATCCACATACAGCCAACTAATCTTTGACAAAGCAGACCATACACTAGGGAAAAGAATCCCTATTTGATAAATGGTGCTGGGGGAATTGGATAGACACATGTAGGAGATTAAAACAGGATCCATATCTCTCACCATTCACAATAATTAATTCAAGATGGATAAAATACTTAAATATAGGGCATGAAACCACAAAAATTCTAAAAGAAAATATTGTAAAAACTCTTCTAGATATCCACATAGGCAGAGAATTTATGAGGAAGACCCCAATGGCAATCTCAACAACAACAAATATAAATCAATGGGACTTGATTAAATTAAAAAGCTACTGCATAGATAAGGAAATAATCAACAGAGCAAGTAGACAACCTATAGAATGAGAGAAAATATTTGCAAGGTATATATCTGATAAAAGGCTAATAACTAGAATCTACAACGAACTCAAACAAATCAGCAAGGAAAAAACAAACAACTGCATTAAAAAGTGGGAAAAGACATGAACAAAAGCTTCTCAAAAGAAGATAGACAAATGGCCAATAAACATATGAAAAAATGTTCAACATCACTAATTATCAGGGAAATGCAAATTAAAATCATAATGAGATACACCTTACCTCAGTTACATTGGCTTTTATTAAAAAGTCCAAAAACGATAGATACTGACATGGATGCAGAGAGAAAGGAACGCTTATATGATACTGGTGGGACTGCAAATTAGTACAACCTCTATGGAAAATAGTATGGAAATTCCTCAAAGAACTAAAAGTAGACCTACCATTTGATCCAGCAATCCCACTACTCGGTATTTACCCAAAGGAAAAGAAGTAATTTTATTAAAAAGATACCTGCACTCAAATATTTATAGCAGCACAAGTCACAATTGCTAAGATGTGGAATCAACCCCAGTGCCCATCAGTTCATGAGTGGATTAACAAGATGTGGTATATGTATACCATCGAATACTACTTGGCCTTGAGGAAGGATGAATTAAGGCCTTTTGCAGCAATTTGGATGGAACTGGAGACCATTATCCTAAGTGAAGTATCTAAAGAATGGAAAAACAAATACCACATGTGCTCGCTGTTAAACTGGAACTAACTGATGAGCACACATGTGCACAGAGGGAAGTAAAACTCAGTGGAAATCAAGCAGGAAAGGGGGGGGTGGGGAGGGGATGGGCAAAAATTTATCTAATGGGTACAGTGAACACTATCTGGGTGATGGGCACACTTATAACCCAGACTCAAGCATAACAAAATACATGTAATCAAAAACATTTGTACCCCTGTAATATTTTGAAATAAAAAAAAATAGGAAGGGCAGAGCTCTCACAGCTTGAGATCAGAACCAACCAACGGCCGTCAGTTCCCAGTGTGACTGTTGGAGCTGTATGTGCATGAATGTAATGTCTCAGAGGAAATGTGTGTTTCCTTCTACACACAGACCTCCACGCTGGAAAATTCTTACTATCTGTTTGAAAACTAGTTAAATAAAGAGAAGTGATCTATCCCCAAAGATACTAAAGTGGTGAGTATGTCAGAATGAGGAGGAGAAAGATTGGCACGTTGGGAACTAATATAGGCACCATGCCTTGGGTGAAATGCCATCCCAAATTGCCCCAAATTTCTAGTATCAGTGAGTCCTGCAGCCTGCAATTTTTAATAAAGGTATATCTCTCTCTTAAAAGAAAACGAATTCCTTTTATCTTCTTCAGCATGTGAAATAAATCTGTTTAGAAAGATAGTGTTAGGAATAGCATCATTGAAAGGCACCCAAACCAATTCTATTGTAACAAAAAAGTAGAGTTTATTGGAATGAAACATTTGAACAACAGTAATTAAATTGAGTCGGTAATTTTGCAATTGTTGAAATAAATTAGAAAAAATAAGGTATCAATAATATCTGAGAGATGGCAAACTGGTGGCTCAGAGTTCCTTTTCGACTATTAGGAGTTGTTGATTTTGTTCTTAGAGTGGAAGTTCGTTTTTGAATTTAAGCGAAAAATAGAGAAAACGAAGTATTTTACGTGAAAATCCGTATATACTACCCCTCTTGTAAAACAAAATGATTTGGCAACACAGGGCTCTCATTTCCATGTGGTTATAGTTTGCCAGAGCTGGATGGTGCCTCCCATATTATCTGGGGCACAGTGTCTCCATTGTGCCTCAGTTTCCCAACTCTTCATATTGCTTTCACAGTCCTGGAAGTGAGTGTTTTATTTACCCATGGATTCATACATTTGTTTTCCTCAGTTTAGAAAAATATTTCTCTTTATCCATGACTCTATGGTGGGAAAATAAATAAATAAGTAATAAATTCATAAATATAGAGAAATGTATAAAGACGTACACAATTGCATGAATGAATAAACGAATGAATAGAAGACATTTTAAAAGCACACTGTGTTTATGGAAAACAAAGGGAGTGAACTTGTTTCTTTGTAGAAGTGAATGCTCTCCCTGGATGCTTCCTGCATAACGCTGGGCCTGCTTCCCCATTCACATTACCTGCTGGGTCCCAGGAGGCGTTTGTTTGGGTGACCCGTGAAATAAGTTATAATAATGTAGGTTTAGATCACAAAGGTAGTGTATAAATTTCAATTATTTCAAAATAGTATTTCCACATGTTTTATGTTTCTAAAATTTCAAAATTTTAAGATCATAACTCAGTCTGAATGGAGACTGGCTCAAATCCCCTTATAAATGAAGTACATTAAAAAATCATCTCGGCCGGGCGCGGTGGCTCACGCCTGTAATCCTAGCTCTCTGGGAGGCCGAGGGGGGCGGATTGTTTGAGCTCAGGAGTTCGAAACCAGCCTGAGCAAGAGCGAGACCCCGTCTCTACTAAAATTAGAAAGAAATTAATTGGACAACTAAAAATATATAGAAAAAATTAGCCGGGCATGGTGGTGCATGCCTGTAGTCCCAGCTACTCGGGAGGCTGAGGCAGGAGGATCGCTTGAGCCCAGGAGTGTGAGGTTGCTGTGAGCTAGGATGACACCATGGCACTCTAGCCCAGGCAACACAGTGAGACTCTGTCTCGAAAAAAAAATCATCTCTGTCCTTGTTTTAGGCTAAATTGCTTTGGATTCTCTAACTTTCTTCATTGGTACTATGTATTATATTTTTCACTTTTTTATTCTGTTTTCACTGTCTTTGGCTAGTTACTATCAGTAATTAGGTAATTTAATAAAATAAAATTGATGTGGCTTAAGCTTCCTCACCATCATGATATCAATAAATTAAATACATGACGGAACCCTATTACATCATGTATTTTACTTGATGTAACTTCTGTAATATTGGATGTTTTATGCATAGTAGTTTATTCTCTCTCTCTCTCTAAATATATATACACACAAAATATAAACATTGCAGGCATATATTAGGATTTTATTTTATTTTATTTCAGGGTATTATAAGGGTATAAAAATTTATATTCCAATGAGCAGCAAGTTGGATCAAACTAGTTTTTGTTGTTTCCCTACATTCCTAATGTACACACACCTATTTTACCTCATGTCAAATGTTTTAATTATTATAGTATTTCTGTTTCCTTTTTATATATATTGGTTATAGAGATATTGAAATGTAATAGAACACATAGAGATTTTCTTACTCTTCTATGGAACAATAGGCTCTGTAGAGCCATTTTTGGAGGGAAATATAGGTACCTTTGGTCTGTAGTTTGAAACTACAAATTTGTTCTGTGTTCTGAGACACAAATTGTAATTATAATCATAGCTATAACTACAATAAGAGGCATGCAAGGAAAGGATTCAATGTGGTGCCCTTAGACCCTTAGAGTGGTCTATTCTGTTTTTATTATAAATGAAAATACATGTACTCATAAATTTAATTGCAAAGCCACAAGTTCAGAGCAGGAGGACTAGCAGAAAGGTTTTGTTGGCCTGCTGGGTTACGTGTAGTGAGCTCTCTAATGCTACTTGTTGAAATGTTTACTTCATCAACTTAATGTTAATTATATTAATTTTGCTAGGACATTTCTCATGTTTATCCAATTGTTAATGAACTTCATACCGTGTTTAATAGGGGTAAGTTTAATAAAATACTTAGCATGTAAATATATGCAATTCCTGATAAATTCATTCCTAAATTAAGAACAAACAAGCAAATGTCCTGTAGTCCCTGAAACACCGCCTCCCACCCTCTGTTCTCCCTGGAATGTCTTCTGGTTCTATCTTCACTGCTAATACACTTGTCACCCAGAGTTCCTCATTCCTATCTTTGGTCATTATTGTGGGAATAAGGTGAGTGGTAGTGGAAATGAAAAGTGTGGGAATGTGGATAAGCGCAGCCCTGTACCTGGTTTCTTTTCATTTTTGTGCTACAACTGCCTACAATGCATGTCTCCTCACATGACCTTCCCTCCCACTCCTGCCTCCCCAGCTGCAGACATCCTTATCTTCATTTTACGAATAAATCCCCAATACATCATCTTTTTTGAGGGGGAATAAATCACGCTATTGTAGGCTCTTAGAGAAAAGGCTCTGGAAACAGATATATTTTAGCTGTGCTACTTAGTGGCATGAGCTTGGATATGTTTATGTAAAATGGGGATAATAATACCTCTTTCCTGAGTTTGTGAGAATTAATGAGTATTTGTTTTAGTCGGGAATTATCGGGTTGCAGGGAACAGACCATATGCTCAAAGAGAGCATTTATTGCAAGTGTAATCTGGCTTCCCAGGTAACTGTTGTTTCTGTGCCTTTCTCTTGCTCTCTGCTTGGGCCACATTTCTCATCGTTGTTTCTATCTGTTGGTCAACCTCTATTTTCTTATTTTGAACACGTGTTTTATTCTGGTTTTTGTTGTTGTTGTGGTGGTGGTGGTGGTGGGGTTTTTTGTTTTTGTTGTTTTTGTTTGTTTGTTTTGGTTGATTGTGACTGAGTTTGGTGACCTCCCAGCCAAGGGCCGTAAAGAGACTCACCAGAAAACACCCAGAGGTGAAGGTGAACTGGGACAAAATAGTTTCATAATAGACCACAAAAAATGGGAGATAATGGCCAGAAGCCAATTGGAAATTGCCAT
The DNA here is from genome assembly GCF_000956105.1 of Propithecus coquereli. NCBI lineage: Eukaryota > Metazoa > Chordata > Mammalia > Primates > Indriidae > Propithecus > Propithecus coquereli. The sequence goes on along the minus strand of NW_012146301.1, from coordinate 3,183,548 downwards.
AGAAGCAGCAGGTATGCTGAGGCAAATATTGGATTTTCCTATAGCACAAACTCTAAGTAATTTGAGACCTCCCTTCTTACTCCCCTCTGAAAACCTTGCCCCATCTCTGCAGGAACCACACTACTCAGGCACTCTCATCAGCTTCGTGGAGTAGGTAGAGAGGGGACATAACTCTTTAATCATATTAAGTAGTGAGACTTGACCTCAATAGTTGTAACTCAGGGATAATTTTCCTATTACACTTTTAAGTCTTACAGGAATTGAGATGTAAATTAAGGGCTATATTAATATGCTATTTACAGCCTGACCTAAAGTTCAAATCATCATGTATAAGATAATTTCTTTTTTTTATTATTTCAGAATATTACAGGGGTCCAAATGATTTGGTTACATGGATTGCTTTTGTACTGCTTGACACAAAGTTATAAGTGTGTCCATCACCCAGATGGTGTACATTATCCCTGTTAGTTGTGATTTTACCCATCCCCTCTCCCCACCTCCTACCTGCTTGATTTCCACTGAGTTTTACTTCCATCTGTGCATATGGGTGCCATTTGGTGAGTTCCAATTTAATAGTGAGTACAGGTGGTGTTTGTTTTTAAGATAGTTTCTTTAAGGAAACACCACATAGTTTCTATGTACTTACAAATGAACAATTTGTAAATTGGTGCTATTTCACAATATAATATTAAGTCAATTTCCTTGCCTTTTAAAAATATATACATTCTGAAATAATTTAGAACACAGATATGAAGAATACCTATGTATCTATCCTTAGAAATAATAATAGCTAACATTTATGTACCTCTCACTACGTGTCAGGTACTAAGTGTTTTATAGGTATTAAATTATTTAATGCTCACAGCAGTGCCATAAATGTAGCTACTTGTGTGATCTCTGTTTTACAAATGAAAAGGTTGAGGTACAGAGAGCATAAATAACTTGATGAAGGTCACATAGCTAGTTACTGATGGGATTTCATCTCAGGCAAACTACCATATATTTTTGACGACTTTATTTTCATCACCGTAGATTATCCTACTATAAAAATATACTACCATTGGTTCATTCATTTATTCATTCTTGTATTGATAGACATTGAGGTGGTTTTTTATTGTTTTGCTATTGCAGATATTCTAAGACTTTTCTCATCCATGCCTTTTTTGTACACATGTGAGAATTATTCTAACATATGAAGAGGTAGGAGCGTAATTTCTGGGTTAAAGGATATGAATATCTTTGACTCTATGAGATATTGCCAAATGGCTCCTCAGATGATAGGGACACCTTTGCTGCCTACTAGCGACTTGTAAGCATGTTCATTGTTTCACATCCTGTCTACACTTGATGTTGTCAGGCTTTTACACCTAATGGCATGAAATGCTATCTCATAATGTTAAGTCTCCTCTCCCTGATTAAAGCCCATGGATGTTGAGCATTTTTTCATATATTTGTGAACTTCTTATCTTTTCTATAGATTTCTTATTTATCTCATTTGCTCATTTATTGATTTTTCTAAGTGATCTTTGGAAATTCTGTGCCTTTCTAAAGGGTATATTGCTTCTATCTAAATAAGAAGACATTAAAATATTGGATAGAAAGGCAAATCCTAAATATGAGTGCTTGACATACGGTATGTTTTTCATCTCTACCATCTTTAGGCAATAAGGCAAATTTTTCACATGGTATTAAAGAAACCATTTATAAAGTCTCTCCAATGTGTGCTTAAGTGTGAATATCAGAAAAGTGAAAAGTTATAAATTGAGTCTTTTCACATCAAGCCAACCAGTTGTGTAAACTCTATGTTAGCGTAAGCAACAGCTGCTCGAAGGGGTCACTCCCATGTATGATAAATAGAACTCTATTAAATTGGAACCTCGTTCCTCAGCTGCTGCTGTGACAAGCCCTTTTTCCCCTGCCTCCCAGGAAGGAGTTTTCATCTCTTGACAATTTGACAGATGTGGCTGCACACTCTTGAGCCACCCTCCAACACATCCCCATGATCTATTACAGTGAAGAGAGTCTCTGACAAGAAAATGAAAATACGTATGCATGAGACCTGGCATGCTCGAGCTTGGTGTCTCTCTGGAAACATCCCAACGTGTGCCCCTTTCTGTAAAGAACGAAGGTAACAGGTTCTTACCATAAGTGGGTCAAATTGTGGCAAAGTTATTACTGTCATGTTTTAATGCTTTTTGAAAATATTTCCATTGAAGACTAAAATTGGGGGAGCTGGACTGTGTGATGTGTGCATTTCAAGGGATGCAGTGACATCCTAGGCTCTTCTTAAACCATCTGTCTTCTTAATGAACCTTTCCAAGACTGGCAGATAATTTCAAGAATTGATGGAGCCCATGGGAATGAAGGTTCCTTGAAGAAGCTAGCCTCTTCTATACCCGTGGACCAGTGTGAGAGGACAGAGTGGTCTAGATAAGACAGCGTGGCTAAGAAGAATGTGCAATTTGCTTAATCTCTCTGAGCCTCAGTTTCCTTGCCTGAGAAATGGGGACAATAACATCTCTCAGGACTGTGTAAGAATTGGAAATGATCTACTGTGCATAAAATACCTGGCACGGTGCCTGGGATGTTGTGGGCCCCTCATTCTGTAGTGATGACTGCCGTTGCCGTAGGCACACTCTCACAACCCTGCTAGCTACTCAGGGTGTCCCATCCATTTCCAGAGGATCAGCTCTCTCACATGCCCTGGGTCCAGTGACTCGCAGCCTTTAGGTCCAGCCCTGCTTTCTTTCCAGGGTCTTGGAAGTGTGTTTCCACGTGTCCAGCAGGCGTGTTTCCCAGGCATTCACACAGACACATCTCAGATCAAAAACAAAATGCACCTCTCTCCCCCACCCATTCCCACAGAGAAATCAGGCTTTTCCTGCATTTCCAGAAAACTGCATACCAACCCATAATGCCCCTCTTTGTCCTCTCCAAATCTAATCTGTGTTCAGTCCTGTCATTAATTCAGTCTTTCAATTTTTTTTCATTGTTTTCTCCATTCTGTCCTAATATCCCTACCCTCAAAATCAGGTCAAACAAAGCCTCCTCAAGAAAGTGATTTCTGAGTACTTGGTTATATTTCATTACTTTCTTTTCTGTTTCACTGTTTGTTGCCTCTTTCACGTGGTAGGCACTTGGCAAAGACACACTGGATTATATGTGATCGTACGCACACAAGTTCACATACAGAACGACGCAGCCCTCGCACACAGCAGACGTGAATTCTTACTCTCCTCCTCTTATGCGGGTGCCAAGTGATCCCTCCCCCAGGCACACACACATACACACACACTCATTTGCAGTTTCTAACAGCAAAATATGAAACAACTGGCTTGAAGAAAAAGGTTTGGGGAAAAATGGAATATAATTCTACAATTACCTGGAATGAGAGTTAAAAACAGGAAAATAAAATAACTAAAGACAAAAGAGGGTACCCAAAAGGTTCATTGAAAAAGGCCAATGTAATCTTGAAGCTAGTTATGGCCAAATCAACTAAAGAGAGAGGTCAATGGTATAAATCTTCAGTTCTAAATATTCCATATATATCTGTCTAAATGTATATATTTAATATATATCTAATATATCCTGATTTTATATGTATATTGCAAATAATAATTATATTTAGAATAGACACCAGAAGATCAGACATACTACAATAAAAAATAAGATTAAATTAGTGCTATTTTTATTTATTTACTTATGTATCTTACTGACAATTACTTGGTTTTGCTTCTTTGATTTTTTAAGCCTTATTGGAAGAAAGAAATATTCAGAACATTTCAAATTCTTTGTATGGTAAATTATCTCAAACTAAATTCCTAAATCATTTGATATTTTAATCTTCCACTTTGAATGAATCCTGTGACTCTTCAGTATTTATAATTGTATTAATTAGGGGACATACTAACTTATGTCAAGCATTTATAAAATGTTCATTTGGGATAAATTTCCATTGTCAAAGATTTGTTGTATCATCACCTTTAGAAAAAATGAAGGATGAGGTTGTTTTTTGTTTTTTGTTTTTTGTTTTTTGCAAGTCTTGATTTCAGGGTTAAATATTTAACCCTCTTTAAAGCCTTAAGCCAGGGTTTGAAGCTGCTGTACTGCTGTGTATTTTCTCAGTGTTCAACACAATCTGCGGTAGAAGGGTTTGGAGGAGCAGTATGACTCCTTCTGCACTCTAAGGCTGATGACAGGTTTGGGCATGATAAAAAATCTAAGTCACTTTGTATATTTCTAGCAGTTCAATTCTTAAAGTTTGTTTCTCTATCCTTCCCAAATACTTTAAATATCTCAAAATAAGTCTCTCACCAAAGACACTATGTAGTTAAAAATTAGTTTTCTTTCTTTATGCATTCATCAAATATCACAAGTGAGGTCTTGCATTGCATTAGATATACAGTCTATAAAAAAGGACAATTAATTAAATTTTTGAATTTGTAATTTCTCTCTTGAGTTTAAAACAAAAGTTTTGTGTTTACCTGCCCACCATTTAATACTAAAAATAATTATAAATATATAAAAGTAAGTTTCAAGTGATTCTAGATGGAAGAATTTAATTAGCTGTGGAATGTCAATTAAAGTATCTCCAAAGATCTTAAAACCATCATAGTTTTAAGTGTCACCTGTCCAGCAGTCCTTTGGTAGCCCTCCCTTAACTCCTCCCTGAAATTACCCATGAAGACAAGGATAAAGAAAAACTCACAACAATACTGATAACTAAGATTAAGAAGACATCTTTTGTCAAAATCTGATGAGATTATTCGGTAACTATGTGGTTGGTGGAGCTCTAGTGGGAAAATTATAAAATGTTAGTGGCTGTACTCTGGCATTTCACTTATCCTTGACCGTAAGTCAGAATCTGAGGATCGTGAGGAAGGGACACCCTGGTCACGGTCACTAACAGAGGCTTATCTCCAGACATGGACAGTGAGGCCTCCTTGGCCACCCATCACTCTGGGTCTTCTTGTGCCCCAGGCAGAACAGTGCAGCTTCTTGGAGCGTACAAATAGGAGATTATATTACTTGAAACAACAAGATTATATTGCTTGAACTTGAATGTTCTAATTTGTTTTGCTCACCTTGTGTTAATTCTTTAGGAGTGAGAAGGTCTCGGCACCATCACCTAGTTTAGTGCATCCTTCTTACTGGAGTCCTCTCCAAGATACCTCAGGGGAAGCTGCCTTTCTGAAGCTTGGCTCATGGTCCAATCAGCCATGTGGAGAGTACCAATGTTGCTTTCATTTAATGCAGAAGACAGAGAAATGTATAGCCCCCGAGGCTACATTCCATAGAAGGGAGCGGAAAACGCTTCAACCAATTCAGTATATGGGTGACATCAAGTCATGTCAAAAACTATTACTGAATCTACTATGTGTCCCACATTGTAGGAACTCAGTACTGAAGTCTATAGGAACACTAGCCTAAGAATAATACTGGTGTGATTATTCTACCCTTTTTCTAGACACCAGGGACCATTAGAGAAAAGTATTGTAGAAGTACTATTTTGATTTTTACTATTACCCATGTCCTGCCAAATACACAAAATCAACACTTCATTGTTGAAAAGCCAAGATTTTAGCAATTTCAGTCTTAATTTTTTTTCAAAGTCAATAATGAAGTCACTTAGGGGTGTGGAGTTCTTAATTGGTAAATTATAGTTTAGCTAATTGAAAGGTTTTGTACATGTCTTCATTTACTTCTCCTTTCTCTCACTAATCTATAAATGTATGGCCACAAAATATGAGGAAACAAGGAGATTTTAAGTAGTGTTCTTTCTGTAAGATAGTTTAAATTGTGAATACCTCTTATGGCATTACACTCTGGAAAATACATTCTGTCCTAAATTGAAGCTTTCATAAAGAAGATACATCATAGTTTAAAGCAATTCAACATAGAAAATTTTATTGGACAGGTTATACGAAATCTCCTAATGCCCAGAAATAGCTCTTGTGTGTTTCTAGTGCCTAGTGAAGCATCTCACCCATGTGACTGCTGTGGTATTGTGAGTCATGATGTGTCTCTAAATAGCAGAAGGGGCACACACACACACACACACACATACACATACGGCCCTGCCTAGAATAACAAGGCTAGGCACTTTGAAAAAGGTCATGGAATGGTCTTTTCTTCCCACAAGGGCCATTCTTTATGATTAAAGCATGAGTTTTCAAATACCCTGCAACAGACTGCTGCTCCCTAGAGATGCCAGAAGAGCTGGGGCAGCTGAGTGGTTAACAATCAAGTTGAAGCAGGGAAGTCCTGACTGTTAGCGTTTGCTAATTTCCGTGGTGCAAATGTTCCCACCATGGCCAATTTCAAGTCCCCAACATGACATTACTAAACAGGAAGCTGGGGGGAGAGGAACATAGTTGCATCTCCAGCACTGGCGGGGCAAAATGCACTCTCCTTCACCCTCAGTTAGAGATGGCTTATACCTACATACATGTACACATAAACACTTGCAAAATTTTGTTTGCAGAAACTGTTATCTTTTGATGTCTCTGTCTGAAGCACATAGTTTCCAAAATCACTGCAGAGGACAAGAGTAGGTTTCGAGAAGGCATGCCCTTTCCCAAAGTGACACATCCACAGTGACGCATCACTTCCATTTCGGTGCTAGTGGTGAGAACCAATCACATTGCCCCACTTCAGTGCTAATAAGCTGAGTGATGTAGATTTTAGGTCTATGCCCAGGATGAAGAGACCAGCTTGATGGGTATATTAGCTTTTGCTTAACAATAAAGCACACTAAATCTTAGTGGCTTATAAAAAAGACACTACGTTTTGCTTATGAATTTGTGGATCAGGTGAACAGCCCTGCCAGTCTGAGCCAGTCTCACCTGAGCACAGCCAAACTCACCTGTGCATCTGCAGTCAGCCGCTCAGCAGCTGGCATCTCTGCTTCTGGGATTGGATGGCTGCCAGTTGGGGTGAAGAGGACAATGGTGCCCGTGGCTACCACGCAGCAGGCTAGGCTGAAGTGTTAATGTGGTGGCTCAGGGCTCCAAGAGGAGTAAGAGTGAGTGCTAAGGCACAAGTATTTTCCAAGCCTCTGCTTGCTTCACTTTTGCTACCATCTCACCAACCAAAACAACTCACACAGCTGACTACAGAGTCAGCAAAGAGGATGCTGCCAAGGGTGTGGATACAGGGAGGTGGATTCAATTGGAGGCCACTAGGTTCTTCCACGCAGGCTGAGAGAAATTTGAAAATCACTGGCTTAATATAACAATCAATGCTGCTTGGTGGCATTTCTTTTCCACTAGGCACGTATTTCTTTTTGTTAAAATCTGGTTTGGGTTGTAGAGTCAGGAAATGGTGATTGAAAAATATTAATAATAATAATAATAAATATTTGTTTGCCAATTTATAACTTGACATCTAGCCTTACTCTTACAGAGGTAAAAGGCCAAGAGAAAAAGGATCTTCTGAAATCCCACTTTTTTCTTCCAACACTTTGACTTCTGGGTGTCCAGATTCCCTTACTCAGCTTCCTATTCCAAGAAAGAGAGCAAACCACTGTTAAGGAATGACAGCTGGCAGGGTGTACATGGATGTCATAGATTCTCATTGCATTTGTGGGAAGTTACTTGTGGATTTTCTTCTGTCCTGGTGCACTAAGGACATGCCAGGGACAGACAGATGGAAAAGGCAGAATCTCTAAGGACATCCATTGATTCTGTCTTCAGTACTGAGAAAAGTATGTTACATTTTAATACAAATTATTTATACTGGACAGAATTGTTTTGTATATCAATTGTAGAAGTAATGAATATCCTGAGGTCTTCTAAATAAGGGAAGCCAAAGATGTACCACTTGCAAATGGGAGATTTATTTTAGGTTTTATGCATTTAGTCTTTTACATTGTGTTGTTGTTCTTATACTCATGGCTCATATGAAAGATGCTTTCTGAGAATTTCATCTTGTAATTGCATTGTTCTCCCAATATGCTTATTTTTGAAATCCAATTACAACACGACTTTCAGTATGTGGCTGATGCAATGTTTAGTGGGTGAAAGGGTTTTTTTACTAAGATAGGTTATTTTATTCACCCAGGCAGTAATATAAAGAAAGATTTGATTTTTGAGCTTTACATTATCCTAATTTATATTTATCTGACCTCCAAGGCCAAAAGTTTGGTTTTTTGGATGTTTGTCTACAAACTTCAGAATTTTTAAGGCACTGTTTCATAGGAAAAATTACTGGAGAAATAATAGAATAAATAACAAAAATAGAAAGATCCCCTGTGAAGTACTTAAACATTTATACCATAAAAAAAAGAGATAGCTTTACACCTTTTTGAAATTCTATAAATTTTCGTGGTCCATCTCAAGGTTAGTTATCTCTTCCACTTGAGTTCTCATGTTATATCTTCTTACCTTTCCCATAAACAACTGTTTCCCAATACAGAAATAATAGTAAAAGTTGTAGAATACAAGATGCCTGCCATGGCTAGACTTTCTACTAAATAGTCTCATTTACATTCATGTTACAACCCAGAGATGTATATGTTATCATACGCATTTCCTATATGAGAAAACTGAGTCACACAGGGGTTAAATTAGGCCCACAGAACCAAGATTTAACCTCAGGTTGGCCTGTCGTCAAAATTGGCATTCTATTACACCATGGCAATCTTATACTTTTCTGTAAAGGACGGATTATCTTCAGTTTTCAAATACAGGGTTCATGTACTTATACCTTCTATTCAACCACAAACTCTTGGTTAGGAAGCTGCTTCTCATTTTTTTTTAATACACAGAGCAGTATCACATGAATTTTGACTGCCTAACAGAAGGCAAGAGAGCACCTGCTTTGGACTCAGAACATCTGAGACTACTTCTAACTCTATGAGCTTAGAAATCTGCTTATATTTTCTAAGCCAGTTTCTCCATATGTAAAAGAGGATGCAAAGGTATTTCAATCTCACAGGTTGTTGAGAATTAAATGGTGTTATTACATCAGCATGCAATATGCTTGGAATGAAGCATGGCACAAACCAAGCACTCAAAGAAACATCAGCTCGTATTTTGATAATATGTCATGTTGGTGTCCATTTTAATTGCATGAGGAGCCCTACCCATGTTTGGTGTAGACTCCACAGTCTCTTGAGAGCTTTCCTTTCACAGTAGCATTCAGAACTAATGTATTAATAAATAAAAGTGACCTTTCTTGCTTTTCTACCTGAGGCTGGACTCAGGACCATTGTTGCAGACCTGTTGTCTCATCTCACTTTCTGACACAAAGCAAGATGAAAGCTTTGTTTGCTGTTGTATTTATAGTAATACATTTTACAGAGACCTCTAATGGCAAGTCACCTTGCGTGTAACCCTTTGGTTAGATAGAATTTTTTTGCACTGGGCACTCGTTTACAACCATGTTTTAAGGAGAAGATTTGAGCTGGTGTCTGTCAAAACCACTGACAGTGCTGTATTAGTTTCCTATTGCTGCTGTAACAAATTACCATAAATGCAGTGACTCCAAACAACACAAATTTATTATCTTACAGTTCTGCTGTCATGGGTCCAAAATGGGTTTTACGAGACTAAAAGCAAGGTATCAGCAAGACTGCGTTACTTTTGGAGACTCTAGGAAAGAAACAGTTTCTTTGGCTTTTCCAGGCCACCTGAATTCCTTGACTTTATGAAAGAGTCTGTAATAGTGTCTTCATAATGCCCCCAAATGGTTGAAAAACCAACACATGCTTTTGTCTTTATGAGGCCAAACTGTTTTCATTGATTTTTTTTGAAAGAAAGAAAACAGTTTTATTGTCGAATAAGCATTAAATCAGACTGTGATACACTTCACAGACAATCCACTGAGAGTACAAGGACAGAAAGAAATTTCATCATTTATAAAGCCAGGCAGATATAATCCATTACATACCTGTTTTCAAAACAAACGATATGGTTTAGTTGATTTTTGATCTTGGAGTTGGGTGATGGTGGTGGGAAGGTTGGCAGCCATTTTTGTGTTGGTGTATCCTGATATATTATATTACAGCCAATATTTCTTATATTTTAGTCATTACAGACTTTCAAAATCATGAAATTGTGAAGTTGCAGATAATTTTATAGGTCACCCAATTTAACCTACTATTAAGGAGTATCCTCTATAACAGTGCTTCTCAAACTTTCCTATGTACTTGAATCACCTGGGACGATATGAAAGATACAGATTCTGACTTGATAGATCTGGGACGGTACCTGAGTTCCTGAATTTCTAGTAAGTTTCCAGGGTGCTGCTGGTCCAGGGACCACACTTTGATTAGCAAGGCTGTAAAGCATTCCTGACAGATATTGCTGCCTTGGGGATGATTCTATTATAGTCTCTTTGTATTTTGGTAATGTCAACTGTCACATATACGAATAAGTAGTTTTTGAATCAGTGCCAATCTAATGACAGATCCAAAACTTGTCTTATTTTTTAAAGATGCAAACCAAAATGACATTGCTATTGAAGGAACTTTAAAAAATTGAATGAATAACCTTACATAAAATATATAAAAAATACACACATATACATATATGTACATATATATGTACACACACAACTATATATGTATGTACGCATCTGTCTTTATAAATAGGTAGATAGATTCTACATCCATATTAAATCATGCAATTATAGAAAACCTCATTACATAATATTTTACAGTACTGATTCAAATTGAACATTTTCCTTTATATTAATTTTTATTAGAAAATAAAAATTGAAAGGTGCAAATTTGGACTGTCCTATAGATACAAGCATGAGTATAAATGTAATGTCAACAAGTCTTTTACGTTAAGGAAACCAATAGCCAGTTCCAAACATTGTCTGAATTGAATTGAGTTGAAGTGGTCCATGCCTCTGGGTCTAATTTAAAGCTGGAGTTACTGATTTTAATATTTAAATTTAGCTACTGCACATACTTATCACCTTAATTTTTATTTAATATTTGAAACTTATTACTTTGGAGAAAGTCAGCCAAGCAATGATGATTATAGTGTATCAAAACCCATTGTAAGCGATTATTTTAATGACTCTGCACCAACAGGGACACGTAGACATTCAGACAAAAAACAACCTAATTATGATGACAGCACCGAAGTGAAGCTGTGACAGTCACAAAACCAATTTAAAAGTTTTTTGACAGCCATGGCTAAAAGCTTTGTTTGGCCCTTCCAGTAATAACAGTTTACTTAAGACATAAATCCACAGCTAAGGAAAATAGAAAGAGAAAGTTGTGGCTTTTCTGTCATGCAGATGAAATGGAAATCAGTTGAAATGTTTTTAACAGAACATTATGTTGAAAAGAATATGGAAAAGAAATAATAGTTATGGGATTTAACTCTCACAATGCAAGAAAGACTAAATAACAATAAAAATTCTAATGAGAATAGGTACTTGCCAACCGATTTGCTTATCTATGTTATGAAGGTCAGTAGTTCCTGCAAGTAAATCGATGTGCATGTAAAACATGTTGATTGGCGGTTCTGGAATTTGATTTTGTATTGGCTATAAAATAAAGTCAAAGGCAATGGCTATAAGAATGCATCAATAGTCATGGCGACAGGAAGCCTTACTAAAAATCTGCTTTCCAAATGGCTCTGACAATTCTCGAATTATTTGACCCTTATCACTTACGTTTATCCCATTTGGTTCTGGACCTAGTATGATATGCAACATAATTAATTCTTTGCCCTTGGGCAATTGTTTTCTCATTTTTGAACAGAAAAATGTTTGATTCACAGAACTGCATTTTATTTTTACTGCAAACCTTTATGGAATGCTTGTAAGGTGCAATCACTGTTATAAGCACTTTCCAAATACTGACGCATTTCAAATTGATAACCCTTTGGAATATGTACCTTTATCTCCACTTTAGTGATGAGAAGACTGAGACACAGAAGGGTTAAATAACTTGTCCAGGGCCAAGAAGCTGGTAAGTGGTGGGGTCTCAGCTCCAGGAAGTTGGGCCCAGAGCCCTTGCAGTTAGTGAGGACTCCAGAGTAAGGAAGACCCCATGAGACACATACATTGATGCGCAGAGACGGGCAGTGCTCAGAGGAGGCTGTCCTTGTTCTCTCATCCCATTTTCAGGCTATGCTTTAGTTAGGTTCTTGTAGTTTCAAAGACTGAAGAATTCTCAGGTCAGATCAACAAGTAAGGAAGTATGTCCGTAAGTAGAGAAAAACAAGACGCAGAAAGAGGATGTGTGATGGCGCCAGTCCCTGGACAGTTGACACCAAGGGATTTTGTGGCTCAGTGGCTTGTTAGCATCTCAGTTCCTTTCAATAGGTCAGCTTGTCTCTCCTCCTGTTGCCCAGAACCTGAAGACTTGCTCTCTCCATTTAGATACTCCCTACCCCACAGTGGGCATCGGGCTCCAAAACAGACTTTAAATAGACTTGGGTGGAGAGCCTGGTTCTACTGTGTACTTGCTGTGTGACCTTGGAAAATGACATAGTCTCTGAACTCTCTGTGAAATATGATATATATCCTACCATGTAGGGCTGTGGTGAAGATTAAAAGAGATAAAATAACATGCATGTAATATGGTCTGGAACACAGTATGCATTTAATACATGGTAGCTATTAGAATAATATTCATTATTTTAATGCTTAATTATTTCCATCTCAGTGTGGGCAGTAGACTTGGACTAGACTTTGGTCCATCTTCAATACTTGTGTGACAGTGGAAAAGTTATTTAACTTCTTTGAGCCTCAGTTTCCTTATCTATAAAATTAGAATAACTTCCTAGGGTTGTTATGAGTTAATTTATGTAAAGCACCTAGAGCAATGCTAGGCACATAGTAAGTACAATATAGATGACAGTTGTTACTAGCTGTAGTATAATGTTCAACAAATATTTATGGAGGTGGTAAGTAAAAAAATAAATAAATCTTGGGTTTTCCCCACTTTGGCAGATGTATGATCATCTCTAAAATGTTTTCATACACAGTAGTTTTCTCTCAACACAGAATAAAACAATACTTGTTTTGTCTGATGAGTTTTTTAAAAATCATTGCTCCATACAGTCAGCCAATAAAAATTAAGGTGCAAGCTATACACAAATAAAAATGAAATATAATTCCATTTTTAACCAAAGTCTTGGACATTTTTAGCTGCCTACAAGAGAGATTTCTTTGCTCACACTCTTCAGCAGGAAGGGACATTGATCAAGTTATCTTTGAAGCCCGGTTTTGCAAAGCAGCATATCATAAAGGCACTGTTGATCAAGGTCTAAGCACTCTAGTTAAATTTATTCATGAGGTTTATTTCTTTGTTAAGCCTTTATCTGTTTTGCCTCCTCAGAAAATGATGCGGTCGTCCGTTTTCCACATGTTTATCCTGAGCATGGTGACCGTGGATGTGATAGTAGCTGCCAGCAACTACTACAAGGGAGAGAACTTCCGAAGGCAATACGATGAGTTCTACCTTGCAGAGGTGAGTGGCTCAGTGGAGAGCTAATCACTTTTCACGGTCAAGGTGAACCTGGGATAGTGTCTGTTATAGATGTGAAAATTAATTTGTTAATTAATTTGTTTATTGATTACTTGACTGCCACAAAAACTGAATTGTCTGCTGCTTAAGTGTTTCCTCTGGTTACTGGGTTGCCTGATTCATTTCCTGTCACCATGGGCCTGGGTAATCTTCCTCACAGTATGTCATGTTGCCAAGGGAACCCTTTTTCCCTGAGTCTTATTCTTGTGATCTTGCTGTTTTCCTGTCCACCTCTTATTTTCTCTCTCTTTCTCATGTTGCATTAGCTTGTTTCCTACTAAGTGTAATCAAGCACCGATTCGGACGATTGTAAATAAGCAAATCTGCTCAACAATACCTAGAAGGGGGCTGGAGGGAAACTTAGAGAGATAATCTAATAATTACCACACTTAGGAACAGGTATTAACAGCCTATAATAAAGATTCCAAATCAGTAGCAGGTAGGTTTAGCAATTAGGTAAGCCCCTCTCTAGCATCCCACATACCATATGAGAGTTTTGAAATAGTACTTCTTATTGATTGTGTAATGTTGTTAATATATGATTCTTAATATTTTTAATGATTTCCGGAAACCACTGTTTATTTCAATGTGAAAAAAATATATCTAAAATGTATCTTAGAATTCAGTTGTTATATATATATTTATGAAAAAATTTATCGACATATAGAAACTCATTCATCATGTAAATGAGGTATATACATACACAACTGTGCTATACTTCAATAAACCCAATATGTGAAAAATTAAACTTAAAAGGCATAAAATCACAATTTCATTATATTTATTACAAAAGCATTTTTCACATAAAATAACAATTTGCCACCTAATTGAGTTCTCTTAGATACCCAGAATTGTCTCGGTGCATTTAAAAATGGATTTGATTAATTAATTAAAATTCAGTCTACCTGCACACAAACTTTTCTGAAAAAGAATTGATTACATATACCTATTGGGTATAAACATCTCTGTGGAAAACTTTTAAGTAGTCACTTATGAATTCCTCTCTTCATGGAGACTTATTTTCTGGAACAAAATATGATTAATACTAACTTTTTATTGAAGTACAGTCTCTGTGACACAACACTGGCCTAATAGCTACCGGTATGTGGAGCTTGTAGTCTAGCAAGAAGAATACACAGTAAACAAGAAGATTGTTATGCTATGGAGAACTAATGACAAGGACTCATGAAGAAATTACATCCAGCCCAACACCTAAAAAATAGGTATAATTTTGGTGAAAATCCAGCACACAAAGAATGGGTTGTCATTAAAAGCAGAGGGAAACCTGGACCAATTGTAGTATTTGCAGATGGATTTCTGACACAGGGATAGGACGTTAAAGGAGTCCCCATTGAGTGATTCTTGTGTTCCTGTGAAGTAGGAAACACGGACTGCATCCAGTCTGATGGTCGGACAGAGCATGTAAGGCTTGAGTAGAAAGAGAAGAAGGAAAAGGTACTGCGGAGTAAGCAAAAAATTAATTAAAGATCCAGCACATGCCAAGCTAAAGGTCCAGCTGGATTTGGAGACTAGAGATTTATGATGATACCGATTTAGACAGATGTGTGACTTTTTAGGCCTTGTATAAGAAGGGGAAAAGGCAGTGTTTAAATCAGTCCGGCTTTAGGGTTGTTTTTAGGCTGGTGGAGCTGAGAAAAAAAGGAATACGAGCGACTGGGAGAGGAGTTGAAATAATAACCCTGTGGTCTAGGCTGGATATAAAAAGAAAAGAAACTAAGAGGAGAGTGAAAGAGCAAAAGGAAAGGATTAAAGGTATCCGTATGGTCAAAGAACAGCTTTGGTTGAAATGATGGAATAAGAGAGCTAGAAGGTAAGGTTGTGATTAGAGTGGGATCCAGGACTTCACGGTTTCAGAGCAACTCTGAGTAGTGAAATACAAAATCTAGGATGTTATATGGATGTGCGTGGCTTAAACATACTAAACTAGAGTCAAGGCGAAAATGGGAAGGACTGTCGAAGCTAAGGTTCTGGCTGACTCTTCACGTGGACAGTGAGGTCATTCGGAGCGAGGCTAGATCTTGGAGAGAAGGGTGGAGTTGGGGAGCAAAGTCAAGGGGCATGTGAGAGTGACTGATGGACAGATTGGCAGGAGGCAGCCCCAGGGGAGTGGGTAAGGGAATGTTTTAACCTCACCGAATACATCTCAAAGGAGCGTCCGAGAGTAATGGGTGGGGCATCTCTTCCTTTTCCTCTCATTGTACTACATGGGACATCAGAGTGTGAACAGACCCTTCTGGAAAGGTCTGTGGGGGAACTCATGCTTTTGGAAGAGAATCAGTTGAAGCCCATGTATAGGAAGCAGATTCTGTGAAGGGAGATGGAGAATGTAGAGGAACTTGTTTAACGTAGGACAGACCCAAAGCTTAGTTAAAGGTTCTGGGTAGAGAGAGGTGGGAAGACAGGTGAGGTGGAAGAATTATACAAGAATATTAGAGTCAGAGGTTAAAGGCTGAGGGCAAAAATGCTGTGGAATACAAACAGAAATGAGCACAGGTGGTTGGAAGTATGCTAATCTCTCTGGGAGGAGTAATCTGTATCTGACATTAGAAATCACATTCTAACTGCTTTTGCAGCCCAGCCCAGAGGGGGCGCTTGGACATACTAAACCAATGCTGTAGAATAAGTGAACAGGCCGTCTACACTGGGAACCAAAAGGAAGGGAATTCTTTAGTAAATTTTATCTAATTTTTTCACATACAAAATTGGCCTCTTTCCTAATGTGTTCATGTGTATTAGATGATTTATCATCATACTGTAAGAAATTCCAACAAAATGTCAAATAAGTTAACACGGTAGAGTTCACTGATTGCTCTTTAAGTGCATTGATAGAGTCCAGGGGTAATTGATAAATCCTTGCCATTTTTATTTTTTTGTGTATAGTATTAAAAATAAAAACAACCTCAACAACGGAGAGACAGGATTGTATAGTAGAATCCAGTATATATTATGTGTCGAATAATTGCTATCCTTTTCCCAAACCACTAAAAGTAAATTTGATTTTAATAAACCAGGTAGTAAGATAAGTTTTGGAGATCTAATATACAGCGCAGTGCCTATAGCTGACCATATATACTTAAAACTTTCTAAGAGTGTAGATCTTATGTTAAGTGTTTTTACCTCACTAAATAATAATAATAATAAAAATAGAGGGGGCAGGAGGAGACTTTAGGAGGTGATGGATATGTCAGTGGCATTGACAGTAATGGTTTCACAGGTGTATCCTTATTCCCAAACTCATTAAGTTGACACGTTACATAAATACAGCTTTTAACATGTCAATCATACCTCAATAAAGTGGTAAATAAATTAACTAACTAAATAACTGACTCTTGAAACCCTGGAAGGAAAATAAGTAATAAAACCAGGTAATGATGATTTAGTTCACTTAACCTTGTAGACCACATCAGTTTATTCTTGAACTACTTAAGCATTCAGAATTTGTTCTACTTCATTGATTGATTTTGGGTGTTTTGGTTTCCCAAAGTAGGTTTGGTTTTTATTCAAATTACATTGTCATTTCTCTTTGTGTCAGAAACTTATACATGAGCCAAAGTGATTTGTTTCAAAGGAGTATGGATAAATTATTTTATTTAAACTTACTTTTTAATGAAACACTCTCTTTTTATAAAGTTTATAAAGATGGCTTGAGTGTAGGCCAGGGGTCAACAAACTTTTTCTTCAAGAGCCAAAGAGTAAACATTTTAGGCTTGCGGACCATCTTTCTCTGCCTCAACTATTCCACTCTGCCATTGCTGTGCAAAAATGTGGGTGATCTCAGTATGGTTGTTTTTCAATAAATCTTTATTTACAAAAATAAGCTGTGGGTTGGATTTTGGTTTAAGCAATAGAAACAGCATGGTCGACTAACATTCTCATGTGTTAAATACAAACATATTAATACACAATAATTAAAATCATTCCAATAATATCTACTATTTTTTGGAGGGCCTGTTATGTGCCAAGTACCTTAAAGAAATTCATTGTCTCATTTAACCCTCAAAACAGCTATAGTAACAGCAGTTCAAGTTTGTGGATTATAATGATGCAGTAATTAAGGCAATAGCATTATGTAACATTCTGGAAAGTTTATTTTTAAAATAGATCACAACAGGTCATGAGCTTTTAAAGAAGTAATTTCTTAAATTCCTACATATTCTAGAATAAATTATTTAGGAAATCTAAAATAAACCACTGTACCCATTAGGAGTCAACTCAACATCTAAAAACCATCCTTTAAGAATAAATTAAGCTGCTTAGCTTCTGTTGTAAAGCTGGGGGCTTGTTTTCTTACTTCGGATTAATTAACCTAAATTTAGAATTACTTAAAAAACAGGAAAATTTTTCTTTACATTCTAGCCTATGCAAAAACATAAAAAGGTAAAGATTGATCTTCATCTGTAAGAATTTTAATTTTTCCTTTCGATCTAAGAGAATATATTATTGCACATAAAATATTTTACAATGAACTTAATTACATTTTAAAATGTACATAGTGTACCTTCTCTTGTCCTTAATAATAAATAATAAAATTTGAACAATAATTTTCTTCTTATTGTTATGAATATATACAAATATATGTATATTTATTAGGCTGTAGATTTAAGAAAATTTGTCAGCACTGTGCATTGTTATGCACAGATTAACAATGTTAACAAAAATTTATCTTTTAAGAAACTCACAAACTGATACTAGAGATAAAACAAGGAAGCAAGCCATCCTAACAGAGGAGCCAACTGTTTTATTGCCCAAAGGTAGCTCTGTTTGTCCTGCTAGCATTACCCCCAGGTTCTCTGGTTTCCTCTGGACCTACCTGAAGGGGGAGATGAGCCCTCTTCCAGCTTCTGGTGTGAAGTTTTAATGAGCATCGTCACATTTACTAAGGAAGCCAGAGAGAAGAGAGAAGAGAATTCCGTGCCACATACCCCACAGTAAATTAACTAAAGCTCCCCTTTCTTCCAAGTCTGTCTTTACCTCCTTCCCAGTGCACTCCAACGTGTCATCCAGACAGGCAGGCTCTCCCCTTTCCACCTGCACATAGCAATTCCACTCCACGCACCCCCGGACTTGCATTTCCCACTTGCTCTTTGCTCAGCAAAACGAAAGGCCCTGCTTAATTAAGAGGATCTAAGTTCCTCAGAAAGTAAATTGGTCATCGTTCACTGTTACTTGAACCTTCTTGGTGCCCCACACTAAGTATTTCTTTCAAATACATTCAGAATCTCCCTGCAGAGATTTCCCATGAACATAAGATTCTTCATCTCATTTCATTTATAAAGACAGAGCAGAACCTCTTGTATTTTCCTGGATAGAGCTGGAACCCATTCTACTAAGTGAAGTATCCCAAGAATGGAAAAATAAGCACCACATATACTCACCTTCAAATTGGTTTCACTGATCAACACCTAAGTGCACGTATAGGAATAACATTTATTGGGCATCGGGCAGATGGGAGGGGGGAGGAGGGGATGGGTGTATACATACATAATGAGTGTGATGAGCACCGTCTGGGGGATGGACACGCTTGAAGCTCTGACTCTGGGGGAAAGCGGGGGCAAGGGCAATATATGTAACCTAAACATTTGTACCCCCATAATATGCTGAAATAAAAAAAAGAGCAGAAAGGAAGGAGTGCACCTAATACCCTTCTGTACATGTCAATTGTGCTTGGTGATGGGAAATCAGAGCAAATAAAGTAGAAAAATACATGGCTGTGGATTTGTGACTCCAGGGACTTCTTTCTACTTTTATAAGTTGTAGTTCTATGAGAATCTTAAGGAATTATCTGGTATAATCCTGGACGAGGTTTAGATCTAAAATTTATAGGAATTAAGTGATTTATCAAAGAAATTTTAGTGGATCCAGAATAAAAAACTAAGAACAATTCCCAAGTCAGTGTTTGTCTCAATGCATCACAGCTATATGAACAATTTTAGTTATCAAATCCATGTTTCTAATAAATATAAAAATCATTCTCTGTCACAGTAGAGAACTAAAATATTTATTAAATTATCTTGTCATAGGGGATGAGTCATAATCTGCTGAAGGCACTAGATCTTTGAGAAAACTTGTAGTTTGAGAGAATTAGTGTTGTTTCTAAAAGGGATTATTGGCCAAGTAAAAAGGTGCAAAGACTAAATTAATCTTACATTAATAAGATTTGGGCAGGATTAGATTTATGTCAGGTACCTAGGATGTCAAAAGCGACCATTAGCCTTAATGTGTTAATATGGTTACTTTGCCAGATTTTTTCCTACAAGTCTTTCTTTAGTTTTCCTTTTATTTGAAGTTCCTATACTTGGAAAATCTGTGACTTTTCTTTTTTTACTTCCTTCTTAATTATCACGTATTTCATAAATTCAATATGTAGAGAAAATGGTATAATCAATATTTACATGTCCACCACCCACATTTTAAAAAATTAATGGTTTTTCATGTTTAGTTCAGATTTTTCATTCAGAAATAAAATATCATGAGTAGAAGTTCTCTGTGTACCACTTCCAGATCTTATTCTTCTCCCTAATTTACAGAGAATCACATTCATCATCTCAATGCATGTTTTATAACAGTATAAAGTATCAGTATGTGACTTGGCTTTCTCTTTCACTCATCGTTATGTTTGGGAAATAAATTCATGTTGATATATATTTATTTATACTGCATGTGAATATAATGACAGTGGATAGTTCAATTGCTTTCAACATATACCTGGAGTTAAAATTGCTAGATTGTAGGATATGATCAAATTCAAATTCGCTAGATACTGCTAAATTGCACTTCAAAATGGTTATATCAATTTACGTTTCTACCAGGACATATGAGCGGCTCTACTTAATGCTAATTTTTTTTGTGTGTTCAAGATTTTCAATTTTCATCAGTCTGATATAAATAATCATTATAGTTTAAATACATATTTTTTGATAGAGGTTTGACTCTTTTTCCATATTGGTGGCTCCTCCTCTATGAATTTACGTGTTTGATGTGGACCCTAATTGTTTTTCAGTTATCTGGTAACAGGCAGTGCAGACATCTCCCAGCCTGCAGCTTGTATTTGAACTTTCATTTGCTTTAGTTTTACAAGTAATTAGTTTTAATCTTGTAAGATTTAGGGCTCTTCAATTTCTGGCTTGGTGCTCTTTGAGTTTTATCTATACCAGAGTCGTCAAAGACATTCTCCTCTATTAAAGCCTAAGAGTTTTAAATTTGTGATTTTTTCCATTTCAGTCTCCAATACGTTTGGAATGAGATAAGAAGTCCAATTTTCCCCATAAGTAAACATTGTCCTTCTAGGATTCGCTGAAAAGTTCACGCTTTCCTCACTTCTGTAGTGCCACCTCTGCCGTGTATCAGGCTTGCACAGGTGCACGATCCTGTTACTAGACACCTTGGTCTGTGTGTCTAGATGTCTGAGCTTTAATTGATAAAATATTGTCATACGTGCTATCCTTTATAATAAACTTTTATATCTCTTAGGGCAAGTTCACTGATATTGGTATTCTTCAGATTTGTTTTACCTGTTCTTGGCCTTGCCATGTCTACTCTACATTATGAAAATTAAACCAGTTTTACTAATGAGATTTAATTGATGTTAAGGACTTCTCTATTCAGGTTATTCAGGTTTTCTTTAATTAATAATGCTTTGTAATTTCTCCAAAGGTCTTGCACACCTTTTGTTAGATTTCTGTGTGTATATCCTACAGTTTCTTTTATGAATGGTAATTTCAATTCAATTTTTATTGATTATTGGTGACATAGGACTGATAATGATTTTTATATGTTGACCTCATTCATAACCAGCAACTTTACTACAATTTCTTGTTTGTGATAATTTGTCTATAGATTTGCTTAGAATTTCTATGTAGATAATTATATCATCTGAAATTAAGGTTTTGTTTCTCGTTTTCTAATTATATTTCTTTTTTTTTCTTTTATTGTCCTGGCTTGGGACTTAATGAAATGTTGAATAGAAGCAGGAACAGTGCGCATGCTGGGCTTGTTTCTGTCTGTTGACATGAATGCTTATCATTTTGCCATTAATTTGTTTGTAAGTTTTTATAGATGCCTTTCATAATGTTAATAAAATTCACTTCCATTTCTAGATTGCTAAGAGCTTTTCTCATGATGAGTTGCTTTTATCTAGTGTTCTTCTACATCTATTAAGCTGACTACACAGATCTTCTTTAATTTCTTAGTGCAGTATATTAGAATAATAGTTATTCTGATTCTGAACTATTTTAGACTCCTGGGACACTTAATTTTGTACCATTACTTTTAATACACAAATCCAATATGCCGTCATTGTACTTAGGATATTTTGAATCTCTATTCATAAGGGTGGTTGTCCTATGATTTTATTTTCTTTTACATTGCTAGTCTGGTTTTGTTAGGAAAGTTTTACTTCCTTTCTAAAATGAAATAGGTATGTTTTCTTCTTTTTCTCTCCTGTGATGGAGTCTGTATAAAGTTCCTTTGGAACACCATGTAGGCCTGGGGTTTGCAGTGGGGTCCCCAGTGGAGAGGAGAGAGACAAGACATTTTGATTAACGACTTATTTTATGGTTTAATTTTTATGGTTTATTGGCTTTATGGTTTATTTCTTGCCATTTATAGAGTTATTAATTTTAACTAATGTTTCACATTTACATAGTATGCTCTCAGGATTTTTACAATCCTTACTGCATCTGAAGGTCTCATCCTTTTTGCTACCAATATTGTTAATTTATAACTTTCTTTTTTGTATAAGTCAATGACTTCTCATGCTAATTACCTGGAGTTGGGCCAGACTTCACAGGTTGGGGGCATGGTCCTCTACAAGACTGCCCTGGCTTGAGACACGGGGGCAAGCCTGGGGGTTTCCAAGGCCTCCCTTACATATGCCAACAGGCTAGAAATTCAAGGGTTCCCACTAGCCTTTCCAAGTTTGATAATTTGCTAGAATGACTCATGAGAAACCAAGGAAGTACTATATTTATGATTACATTTTTATTTCAACAAAAAGGATATAAACTGGAGACAATCCAAAGAAGAGAAAGGTAGGGCATGGTCTGGGGAGGGGGTCCCAAATGTGAAACTTCCAATGTCTTCTCTCCAGAGTCAGCACCCATCACCCTCTCAGCACAGGGATGTGTAACCATGTGCAAACTGACAACCAGGAAACCTAGAACAAAAGCCAGCCTAATTCTTTGTTTTTGGTTCAAAGAACCAGCTTTAATTTGGTTGATATTAACAATCTCTACTCTGAAATGATTTGTGTGCTCCCAATACTTTGTGTTATTGATTCCCTTTATTTCTTTGTTATGTTTTAATTTCTGCTCTTTATTATTTTCTCCTATTCATTTATTGTTTTGGGCATCTTAAACTTCTTTGAAAGTTCTTTAAAAAATAATTTTATCTAGAGTGAATTCATATTGTGGATGTCAAAATTCTGTTGTCTTTTTTATGAGATTTCTTCATGTTTTTAAAATTTTGGCATGCTGCCTCATTTTGCTTGGGGGATTTTAATCCTTCTTTCTCTCCCTCCCTCTATCACCACCTCTACTTTTCTTTGTGACATTATAGTTGCCTTTACCTTGATCCTGGCCACCCATCCAGAGCCATGTTTTTTAGTGTCATTGGGGGTTGCTGAATCCTTGATCTTGGAGATGCCGCATGTCTTGTCACAGGTCTGTCAGGGAGCTTTGTCTGACACTTCATATGGGCTGATCATTTGTCCTCGTACCTCTTGAGGCCTGCAGCTTCCCATAAAGTCTTAACCAGGTCTCATTGTTCTTCCCCTCGCAGGGAAAACCTGTCCCAGTCCCTGTCTTGAAGCCATGAAGATTCTTGTCTTTATCTCACGTGAAGCACATTAGTCTCCTTACCCTACAGGAAACATTTGGGTCCAACATTGCCTGCTTCTTAACACAGCATGTGTCTCCGTTCAATTTCTGGTCAACAAAGAGGTTTACCTTGTATAAAACTCCATAATGTCTCTTTGGTTTCCTGTTTTTCCCATAATTAAAATGTGTTCAAAGCAGAAGGGCTTTCATTAGGCATGGACTCATTTTCCCATCCTGTAGGAAGTCATTTTTTTCTAGAAAATTAATTTCTGTGTTCCTCTGAAGTCATTTGGTTTTACGATATTTGTTAAAATGAAATTAAGTAAAGGAGCCATTTATTTTAGTTCCAACAAAATCTGACACCCATATTTGAGTTCATTAATCATAAGAAATGACCAAATTAAGAAAGTAACCAATCTTGCCATAGCAGCAGTCTGTGACATTATTAAATTTCATTTCATTTTCTGGAAAACTTTAATTAGGCAAGTTTCTTCTGACAGTCACTTTTTTGTGTGTTTCTAAAGGATTTCAACAGTATCTTGTTAGGTAAAAAAAAAAAAATAATACAATAATGACAGTCTGGACTATTCATCTATTCAAAAGTTTACTCTTTAACTATATAGAAAACTGATGTTACATTATAAAGTAAGAGTAGGGGATTTATAGACACCTCTCAAATGATGCAAGTAATCATTTTTTCACATTATTGAATCTGAATTTCATTTAAGAGATGGGATTACCTGAACTGAGTTTCATGTGAGTTTTGTCTTGTAATCTTGTTTTGTAATAAATGTGCATTCATTTTTCTCATGAATATTCATTATGTTTCTTTGCAATTATGAAAGAAACTGCAACACATATCTTGGATAATATATTTCAAATATCCTTCCGCATATAGGCAGTATCTCTAC
>NW_012146301.1:3154186-3156331 GCF_000956105.1 Propithecus coquereli | reverse complement strand
CAGATTGAAAGGGCTCACTAAATCTTGGAGAGATTACGTGAAAAAAGAAACATTCCTAGGTGTATCAAGATGCCCTTCTTTGGTTGCAGACATAAAGAAAAACCCTGTTTCAGCCCCTAAACAGGCTAAGTCGCCCACAAAAACGAAATATTGTTCGTTGGATGACTCACTGACAATATTGGAAAGTAGAAGGCAATGAACCAGTATATGGAGACCACTGGGAGAAAAGAACTGCAACTCGAGAACCTGTGCACCACCAAGACATTCATCTGAAGTGTTAAAAATGCATTTTATGTAAGAAAGGACTAAGAGATCATACAACCCTTGATATGAGGAAACTACTCCAAAGTGTGCTCATCATAAGATAAGTAAATCACGATCCATGTGACTGGATAAAAGAAGATTAAAAAAAGAGAAAAGTGATGGGCATTAGATGTAAATGGAAGATGATAATTAATATCTCAAATAGGGATTCTAGGGAAAAAGACAGATACTTACATTGCAAGAAGCTAGTATACAATGTGTAAACTATTTCAGCAAAACCGGAATTTAGGAAGGGTTGTGATATCAATGGAGAGTGGGATAGTAGAAGTGCACCATGAAGTTTGCAGATTGGCAGGGGTGTGAGAGATAAGTAAGCCAGAAAACCAATGTTGAAGCAATAATTTTTAAAAAGTGTAGGTTGATTTATAACCCTTGAGAATTAAACCAGGAGATTAGAAAAGCCAAGTAGAATGTCCAAATTAACAGTGGGGAGGGAAATTAACAAATATTTGAGCAAGCGAAAAAAGATGAGAAAAGGGTAAAAGATGAAATAGCGATGACATACAATAAACAGGAAACATAAGACCAAGTATAACTTTGGTACATTAAACGGGAGCAGGTTGAATTTTCCTATCAAAAAACAGAAAATCCAATTATGTTCAAACACAAAATCAAATTATATGCCCCTTACAGGAAATACATTAAAAGTATCCCCAAAAGTTGGCTGAAAATCATCTCTACAAAACACCTAAAATGTTAAAATATTTTAAATGTTCAGCAGAATGTGCAAAAAAAAGTAAGGAAAATTGTCAAGGCCAAAAATTAAGTGTGACGTGAGTCCAGAATCCCAGGTGGGGCCTGATGCCCTGAGGGCCTTGGCATATTCCTGTTATTGGAACCTGCAGTTTTCGGGGATATGCCCAAGATAGAAGAGCCCACAGGCCTGTGCAAGGTGAAGAGTCAGAAGAGAGTCCCCACGTAGCATCAGGATGTATACAGTCTATACCTCAATGAAAGAAGGAAAAGTTCATCCCTGAGAGAGAAATGATGAGGCAACCTTCAGCCTTGAGCTTGATCCCCGGTCAATCAAAATATCTCTGCTGAAATTGTATGAGACGGCCTGCCCTCACGTGGAGGTGAACTTCAGAATCACCATCAGCCAAGACGTTGATCTCAAGGGGGACCAGATTTGTACATCCAATTCTTTCTGGGAAAAATGTACTCTAGATGCAGGTCTTGAAAATCTGGAGGAAATTCATGATTTCCTGGCAAAATATAAACCGCCAAATTGAAGGATGCAGTAAGAAACTTAATCAGAAAAACATTGAAAAGCTTTGCTCTACCATTACAAAAAGGACTGCTCCCATGTGGTTCTCCTGGTGGATTTGACCTACTTTCAAAGATCTGCTGATCCTTATTTTATTTGAAAAACCGTAGATCATACAAAAGACAGAAAACTCTACAATATAATTGATAAAATCTGGCATTATCTTAACCAAAACCAGATAATGATATGCAAGTAAAATTATTGGCCAATTTCATGTATAACAATATCTATGAAACTTATAAGTGAATATATTACCTAATAAAATTCAACAGGTTAGCATTGTAATCTAGAATTTATTCTGGGAATAAACAAATAGTTAACATCAAGGGCTCTTGTGATATATTTTATTGCCTCAAAGAATTGAAGGTTAAATCCCTCAAAGTAGAGTAAGAAGAGAAGGAAAGTCCCTAAACTTGGTAGAAATTAATTATCAAGACCCAGTGCAACCACTATATGTGAATGTTGAAGAAACTTTCATTGAAAATATGGAGCAAATTATGGATTCTTATTATTACTACTTTGTTGTTTAGTAACTACTATACAACTGTACCATT
>NW_012146301.1:3151457-3154031 GCF_000956105.1 Propithecus coquereli | reverse complement strand
TGCAGTCCTAAGAATGAATATAATTCTGTTTCTTTTAATAATAATTCCTTTAATTTTTGAATCTGCTTTGATAATATTATTGAGGACAAAATGGTTTGTTATTAGTATATATAAAATGTCATATTAGTACAAAATGAAAATTTTAGAATATAAATAGTAGAATGTGATGTTTAAGGAATTCATAGAACCAATGTTCCTGAGAATATTAAACTCTATTTTGGGAACATCAAACCAGGTATATCTGTTGGGCATGTATTCTCAACAGAGAGTGAAAACACCACAGGGGTGAAAATTTGTTTTTACTTAGGGAAGGGGAAAAAATACTTGCTCTTTTTATGTATCATG
The DNA here is from genome assembly GCF_000956105.1 of Propithecus coquereli. Lineage (NCBI taxonomy): Eukaryota > Metazoa > Chordata > Mammalia > Primates > Indriidae > Propithecus > Propithecus coquereli. The sequence goes on along the minus strand of NW_012146301.1, from coordinate 3,153,686 downwards.
CAGAGATAGATATGCCGAGTATATAAACACATAGATAGTGTAACTGTGGTATTAAAATTCCATATAAGGTTGTGATTTGGAACAAAATCTTTAGAAGACTTCTTGGAAGAGGGGTGATTTAAAAAGGGTTGGGAAACATTGATTCAGGGTAATTCCTTTTTCTCATATACTGTTTCTAAGTTTTTTTCAAGTAAAAAACCAAAAATATTCATGGAACGTTTACTACATTCTCATTCATTTTATTGTAACTCTTAAAAAGATAAGTTTTAACTTGTAAGTATTCACGAATTGTGGAATGTACAGTGGATACAAAATAGAGGAGAGTTCCCAGTGAGACCTTCTCTGTGTGGCGGGGCTGCAGGTTGAGGAGGCAAAGGCGATGGAGGGCTTCCAGCTCAGAGGGATGAGTGGGAGTCCACCCTTCCGCAGACTGCCTGCCAACTGCATGGGATTTGCAGAAGCCTAAGACTGGACCCTTGCTCAGGTGATTTTTTTGGAAGTCCTCCTGGTAATTAAGGTCTGCAGACAACCCGGTTGCCTCCTCCCTTTTATGTGGCTAACAGCATGTCCTTGGCAAGTTCCTCCCTGTCCCTTGAAATAATCTGGAGCTGCCCACAGAGCACTGGTTACTAGAGCTTGCCTTCTCTCTGCTTCTACCTTGGTTCTTCTGAGCTATTATGTTCCTCTGAATTGAAATCCTACATGAAACCCCATAACCTACACTGAAATCACTGGATGATCATCTAAACTGATTTCATTTTCCTAGTCTCCTCCTGTAAATACTGACACAGTGCTCCCCTATTTCAGGATAACTAATAGTTTCAAGCAAGTTAGACATATTTTTATGTATATTGTTTTCCATAAAATGTTATCACTTCAGAGTTAATACTGGTTTTCAGAGAGCTCGAGTGCTGCCTTGTACAAATTAACAAATTATATTAAAAACAAGGTATTTGATCCCAGGAGAATCTGGAATCAGGAATTTTAGCAGGAAAATCAATGAGAATATAGGTATTTTAATATGATCACATCATAGTTGGCTAAATCCTTTTCATGCCTTTTATATAGTTCCCCACTGAGCAAATAATAATGCAAATGGATCCAGCTGCATATTTTACTGTGAATTATGATCATTTAAACAGATCATTCCATCTGCTTTTTGGATAATAAATGCAGTTAGTAAAATGATTAATTGTATTTATATATCATTAGGTAAAATCTGTTAGGATATATTTCAGGCATTTATTAGTAGTGTTCTACTTTTTTAAAAATCAGGCAACTTTGAAATGGATCACCACTTTTTTGGAGTCAAAGTCTTAGTCTGAAAATACGGGTGAAGGGAGAGATGATGTTGTGAGTACCTACTACTGCTTCTTCTGCTGGTATAGCAGCCAGGTCAGGCATGTGGGTTGGACCTTCATGACCCTTCTGAGTTTCCCCAGTATCTCTAAGGGATGAAACAGGCACAGGTCTTATTGCAGGGCCAAGACTAAGAAGCCAATGCTAGAGAGGAATGGCCTCTTGCTAGGACTTGCAGCAAAGACTTGAGTCCTCTGGTCTGCAGAGGCTGCTGCTCTGGGGCAGAAAGCTCCTCATCCCCTGCAGAGGAGTCACACCTGCTGCTGCTTGTGGTCCAGGGAGAGCCCACAGTCTCTCAGTCTCAATGGACTGGACCAAGAAGGGAACTTCACTGGAAGTTGAATTATTCCAGGTAGGGCATCAGGAAAGGAATCCACTAGCCCCTGGGAATTCCTGTCACCAAAAAGCCTCCTCCTCATGCTCAGCAAAGAGGCTGTGGTTATTTAGGGCTTTCACCACCAAAAGCCATGGCACTCTCTACTACCCCTCATTTGCCACTGCTCATTCGTAAAAGACTAACAGTAACGATGACATCAAAAACATATAGCCATGATGAAGCATAAAAAAACTTTTCTCACACAAAGGGACTCAGAAACTGAGGCTGAAACTTAGACATCCGAGACAAACAAATAGTACGGGGGTTTCCCAAGCAAGTAAAATTGATGGAAGAGATAGTAGTTTGTTGTTGCCATTGGTGTTGTTGCTGCTGCTGTTGTTTTTTTCATGTCTCAAGGAGAAGTAGTTAGGGCACAACACAAACCTTCTGAAACTTTGACTAAACATTTCAAAGAATGAGTTGAAAAAGGACAAAGTCATTGAGAGCTAATTATTAGTATGGGAGATGAAGTGGGAATAAATAACTCAAAGAAA
>NW_012146301.1:3145992-3146927 GCF_000956105.1 Propithecus coquereli | reverse complement strand
GCTTGGTATAGAATTACAGTTTCTCTGTCATGTATTGCAAAGAATAGAGGAATAAATGATATTTTAACTTTTTTATTTTAGTTTAATTATGGTTAGTAATATGTAAGTCATTGTTTTATAATATACCATGTACATTATAGAAACTTTATCTTTAGAAAATGCAACTTATACAAAAAATGCAGTCCTTCTGTGTATACCGAAATTCTCTAAATGGCAATGGCTTGTATGATAAGTAATATCAAAGAGTGGATAAGAAAGAAATAATACCACTCACACAAATTCAGAATTTTAACATGTTGTTCCAATTGTTTAAGATAGCTTTGGTCTACTATGTTCTTGTTTCAAAATTATAAAATAAAATGTCATCCTTGACCTTGTGGGGTTCCTCAGTGTATGTGATAGTGGCTAAAATTCATGCACTGACAAATATATGAAGTAATTTGAAATAAATTATAGTTTTAGATGCCAATTTCAATGTCTCTTTGTTTCTCTAGGTGGCTTTTACAGTACTTTTTGATTTGGAAGCACTCCTGAAGATATGGTGTTTGGGGTTTACCGGATATATTAGCTCATCTCTCCACAAATTTGAGCTTTTACTTGTAGTTGGAACTACTCTTCATGTATATCCAGATCTTTATCATTCACAATTCACATACTTTCAGGTAATACAAATAATGTCTATTTTTCTTTAGAATTTGTTTCTTTCTGGAGTAATACCTGTTACATTATTATAGCAACTATATTTAACTATACATAATATTTATATCTAATAACTGTATATTAATAGTAACTATAAACTTGAGAAGGGCCCAGTGACATCTTAAATATTAGAAATTGCCTTTATAAATTATAACAATTGTTTTTAAAACTTTTGAAAATTCACAGTAATAATGCAGATGTTTTACATACTGTTCCTAAATTAGCAGTATATTGAT
>NW_012146301.1:3143952-3144997 GCF_000956105.1 Propithecus coquereli | reverse complement strand
GCAACCCCAGCCAAGAATATTGAAACCACAGAGCATTATCGTGGTTCAAGCTTTCACTTCTGTCAACATCTTTGGACATAAATCCCCCATCTTTTACTGGGTTATATCCTGAGGCTTGGTTATTATGAGTGGAGTGGCTAGGGAAGCAGATATACACATGTTTAAAACTCTTGATAAAAAATGTGCTTTCCAAACATTCATGTCATTATATGCTCTGTGCACTGCTATCTAGATTTACAAAATTATCATGGGCATTTAGTACCTACCTTAGGGCATCATTGTACATAATTATAGAGAATATGCCTGATAGTCAAAACAAGGTATCTTTTTTACAAACCTATTAAATTAGCCAAATTAAGAAAAATAATACCTATGTCAGCAAAGGTACAGTATAAAATACATTTCAGGGCTTTAAAATTGCTATAGCCCCTGATAGATCACTTTTCAGTGAGAAGTGAGAATAGATCAAAATTTTATGTACAAAGATATTCATTATGGAATTGTTTATGAGAGAAAAAAATGAGAACTGCTTAAATTGATGAAGAGCTTAGTAAGTCATTATGTGAATTTGACCATAAAATGATGACTGTAGGCCAGGCACGGTGGCTCACACTTGTAGTCCCAGCACTTTGGGAGGCCAAGGCAGGAGGATCATTTGAGCCAAGGAATTTGAGACCAGCCTGGGCAACATAGTGAGACCATGTCTCTAACGAAAAAAAAAAAATTAGCCAGGCATGGTGGTGCATACCTATGGTCCTAGCTACTCAGGAGGCTGAGGTGGGAGGATCACTTGAGCCACGGAGTTCAAGGCTGCAGTGAACTTGGATCATGCCACTGCACCCCACCTGGGCAACAGAACAAGACCCTATCTCTAAAAAAGAAAATAAAAGATGATTATGATGATTGTGTAACAACTTAGAAATATGATTGTTTTATTTAAATACAAAACAGTATAAAATTATATAGAATATATGTAAATATACATATGCATGTAAAATATCTATGAAATGGAAAAATGGAAAGAAATTAACTTATTACAAATTGT
>NW_012146301.1:2966016-3143062 GCF_000956105.1 Propithecus coquereli | reverse complement strand
CCTATTATGGGCCAGGCACTGTTCCAGATACTGAAGACAGAGCAGTGGACAAGGCAGAGAAGGTCCCCACCTTACTATTAAGCTTAAATTCTAGAGAGCAAACAGTTCACCAAAAAGTACACAAAGGAATGTGGAATACAAACAGGATTACTGGGAATGCTCTTAGGAAGAAGCAAGCAGGGTAAGGATAGAGATTGTGAGGTGGGGTGCTATTTTAGATAAGGTGCTCATGGAAGCCCTCCCTGAAGAGGTGACATTTGAGCAGAGACTAGATGCAGTGAAGGAGAAAGCCTTGAGGTCTAGGAGAAGCATTCCAGGGAGGGAGAACCACCGTGCACATGTCCTGGGGTGGGAGCATGATTGTTAAGCTCGGGGAATAGCACAAAGGCCATTGTGCCTGGGCTACAGTGAATTCAGGGCACATGGTCCTATGGGAAATAGTAAAATCTTACAAAATGCTGTGTTCTTACAGACCTCATGTAAGGACCATCATGATAATGTTGACTGCTGTTTTTTGTGCATTTATTATATGTCAGGCACTGTGCTGAGTGCACTGTCTCACTTGTTTCTCATAAGCCTTGTGAGATAAGGACTATATGTGTAAGTCGAGGTCTCAAGAGATCTGAAGACTTGCCGAAGACCACATACCTAGCAAACAGTGGAGCTGAAATTTATTTCCAAGAAGTTTAATTTCCGAGTTCATATTCTTAGCCATGCAATTTCTACAGCATCTCACTATGAATCAACAGAGTAATCTTTAAGAGACAGACTCAGAAATGTGACCAGGAAAATTGCTTTGGAAATAACCACAAAATGTTCTGAAGTGCTTATCTTTGAGAGGATGGTTTACTTTATTTCGTATCTATAGGAACACAAAATCAAAAGGCTTTATTGGGTAGACAAAGTAAAAAGCCTACTTATCCCCAAATAAATGAAAAGGCATATTTAGAGTCACTGACAAGGAGTTTTCCTTCCCAGGGTTGCACATTTAACCCTTTGAAAATGCTAATCAAATATCCAATGTGGGAGTTGTATTAAGTTCTATTTCTTCAAGCTAATGAAATATTAATTTATCAGAATTGCACAGATGTGGATAGGCTGTCTTTATTAGGATTTGGGATAGGACTCAAAATTACTTAGACAATCTTTTAAATTTGATTTTAATACAAGCGAAGAAAACACACAGTACTGAAATTTGAGCTATAAGCTGGTTAAATTGTTCCTGTAAACTTGCCCGGATTCAGCTGTTCACAGTTAGATAGTCGAATCATTTATGTTCGAGAATAGACGAACCTAGTAAAAATGTGAAGTCTTTCCAGATTATTATTCTGAATATTAATATAGATGTTAATATTTTAATAGTCTTATGATAAAGCTGGTTGCTTATTATTTGGAAAGATGGCCTGAGTGTACTGTGTTCTGATTTGGGAATGTGTGTTAAGAATTACAGCAGGAAAAACTAGCAGCTTAATCGCAACGCTTAATGTAACAACATGATTTCTCACATAAATTTTCTTCTTTACACATTACGTTAAGGATTTTTAATTACTACTAAGGAAATATACATTTTCACAACTTCTTCAGTCATTTGTCCAGTTTACTTGACGTGCTCATACAAACTGTCCCGTTTGTGTTCTGTAGCTAATAGAAATGATAAGATTCACCGTCCATATTTCCTGTTAGATCCAACTCTGGGGAGAGTAAATGTGGTTTCACGTATACAAAATTCAGAGGCTAAACTGGTGTTACTGGGACTCAGCCTACTTCTTCCCCTACCTTTCTTTGTATTTCTTCTCATTCTAAAGTGGGCTTTCTCCGTGTGGTGGCACAGATGGCTCCAGAAGCTCAAGGCTACACGGTTCCTACAGCAGTGCCCTTTGGGGATAAAAATTAGGACACCTCTTATTAGAGGTGTTCAGCAAAAGTCCCAAGGATGACACAGGTGACTCTGAATACTCTGGCAAGGCTGAGATCATGGGAGTTGGGGAGTCCCTCCTGGACCCCAGGGACTAAGAGTTCAGTAGGCATGATGTGCCAAAGGAAAATCAGGAAGAATAGGAAGCTAAGGAAAGGCAAAAGCAAATGTGTCATTTTGTATATGTAAAAATTAAATATCTAGTTGTTAAAATGCATTTCCTGTTCCTTACTGTATTCCAAATACACCATTCCTCTTTCACAGAAGACTTAACCTATTATTGATATCAAACCATCTTGCACTACTGTTGTACATACCATATTTAATTTATGCCAAGAACAAAATTTTCTTATTTTCATATCTCCAAATTTGGAATCTGTCATATAATTAGTGGTATGTTCTGCTTTAATTGGCAGTATTTTTTATTTCTTAGTGGTACATAAAAAAATGATGACATCTTGGACTTAATGAAAAGTGGTATTTTTCCATACTGTATATTTCAGCTTTTAATTATACATTAATTTATACCTTTTAATCATACAAATATGCTCTTAAGAGTTGTGTCTTTGTATTATACTCCCTCTGTAATAGTAGTCATTGAATCATATTTGTCTAACACAATGTTTGGCACATAATAAATCAGTATTTGTTAAATGAATGAGTGAATGAATTTATTAATTAGTGGTCAGTGGGTTTTTTGCAAATATATACATGCAAAACATCTATATATATGTACATTTTATATATTTATTTATAATATATATGTATACATATATAGAGAGAGAGAGAGTATAGATAAGTTAGGCAAGTATAAGGAAGATTCAAAAATATAAAGCTTTATAAGATAGAAGTTTGTTTTTCTGAAGTAGTTTGTGGGCATCCCAGGGAAAAAAGCTTTCTCTGCTGCACCTGGTCGTTAGGGAAGCCAACCTGTTGGGTAGGATAGGACCTGTCACATTCCATGCAAGGCTTCTATTTCTTATCCAAAGGGGCTACTCCAATCATTTCCATTTGCAGGCCAGAGAAAGGTATAAAAAGAGTACCCAGGGCAAGTTTAACTTAATGTACCAAACGTTGTACAGATCACTTCCTTTCATGTGCCATAGGTCTGACCCTAATTCACCGGAGACACCTAGCTACAAGTGAGGCTGAAAAGTGTAGTTTATTGCCCTAGATGGCCACCTGGTAGGCTAAAATTTGGGACGTTCTGTTATTTAAAGGAAGAAGTAAGAAAATGGATATTGGAATAGTAGTTTCAGCCAGAAGTAAAGATTACTTGATAGAAGTTTTGGGTATTTTTTATGAATGTGTAATCATACCTGGAAAGGTTTATTTTATGAGACAATGAATATAACTAATACAGTTGAGTATCCCTTATCCAAAATGCTTAGGACCAGAATGGAATATTTACATATATATAACGAGATATTGTGAGGATGAAACCTAAGTGAAATGTATTTGAATATTTGGATTTTGAATATAATGAGATATCCTGGGGATGAGACTCAAGTCTAAACATGAAATTTATTTATGTTTCATATACACTCACATATATGTGAGTAATCACATAATATGTTAAAACACTTAGTTACAACCATTTTCCTGCATCTGTTCATTTGGGATTTATTGAGTTCTTGCTATAGGGCAGGCACTGAGCTAAACCAATGGCTCACTTATTACGTTGTTGTTTTTAGTCACTAAATGCTCAAATGGATAAGTGTGATTTTTATACAGCACTATAAAAATTATGTTTTCATATGAACTTATTTAAGATTCAGTGTAAATAAATTATCACATGTATATGTTTTTCTCTCTCGTGATAGGTTCTTCGGGTAGTTCGTCTGATTAAGATTTCACCTGCATTAGAGGACTTTGTGTACAAGATATTTGGTCCTGGAAAAAAGCTTGGAAGTCTGGTTGTGTTCACTGCCAGCCTCTTGATTGTTATGTCAGCAATTAGCTTGCAGATGTTCTGCTTTGTGGAAGAACTGGACAGATTTACGACATTTCCAAGGGTAAGAATTTTAAAATGCACTCAGTTTAATCCATTATTCTTATTTTAGTAAAACGATTAACATCAAAGTAATTCCACATGAGCAATGATTCAGAAGTATTGCCATATTTTTGATAACTTTGGATAATTAAATTTTAATATTTAAAACCATTTCTTCTACAGGGTGAAGGTGTTTGAGCATATTTTCAGCATTGTGAGATGATACATCAGTTCTAAAGTTCTAGAAATAATCTAATAGAATTAGATGTTGAAACCTGGAAGCTAGGGCTCTTAGCACCTATAAATTAAAATATGGCAAAATTTTAAAATAAAGTTTGTGTTTGTGAGAGTTAACATTTTTAATCTGTTTTATAGTTCATATATTTTTATGTCAGGCACAATCTAGAAGGAATCTTTTGATTTTCAATATAACAAAATTTATAGACTCTTCAGATCTGGACTGTCTTTAGGAGATAATCTGGTTCATACCTCTGCTTTTTTGTTAGAATTTTCTTAGGCTAAATAGGAAGTTAAAAATCAATTGATCCCCAAACAGAACTCATGTTGAAGGTACATCCCCTACCCAAGAAGGATCCTGAAATTTAACTCCATGTGGACTCAGAAACATAAAAAAATATAATGACCAAGACAAAGAATATATATATATGTATATGTGTACATATGTTCACTATAAGTTGAAATAGTGAGGTCTATTATACGGAAAAAATAATCTTGGAGTAAAAACAGCATATATTTTTTAAAGTTAAGCTTTGACAGCAAAAGGGTCTTTGCTTTTAATGGATAGACGAATATAGCTTGGTTTATATTTTTAAAATCTTGTGCTAAATTTTTACGTTAGCTGCTAGTGTTGGCATTCATCCTTTTATAACCCAGAGTCTTCATTCACACATTGCCAAGCATTTGTTGTATGCCTACAAAGAGGCAGTTTTGATGATCCTGGGGACATAAATACAACTAAGTTCCCAGTCCTCAAGAAATTCTCAGTTGAGAGGAGTAACCAGTAAATAACATAACGCAAAACTGCCTTGGTGAAGGCAGGCGCGAGTGCTCTGGGAACCCAGGGGGAAGGCTCGTAACCAAGAACGGAAAAGCCCAGGAAGGTCTGTAGGAACAGATGGCTGCTGAAGCACAGTTGGAAGCAGCCAAATGAGGTGTAAGGGAACAGTGTCCCAGCCACAGGAACAGCATGTGCCCAAGGTCTGAGATGACCATTTTCTTGTTCTTAAAGGTTGCAGAATTTACCATTGATTCTTAAATCAATTGTAAAAGGAGGACATAAGGCCCAGGAACTTTTAAGTTGGATGAGAGTGTGATCATGGTTAAATGCTGATGAGCGAGAGCAAGTGCAGGGTGAGGGCAGAGATGTGTGAGATCAAGAGGACGTGGCAAAGGTCCCTGGGGAGGCGGAAGAGGCAGTAGCCAGGACATCGGGACAGGTGTCGAGCTGCCAGGGGTGGAGGTGGTCCTTAGGACAACAAGCCAAGCCGAAAGTCACAATCAAGCCATTATTTGCTTACTGTGACAGTGCATGAAGAGGCAAAAGTGGGCATCACTCCCAGTACTCCACGTTTCCCACCCACACCCCTGGGTGAAGTGAGGTGGAGTCAAGGGGATCAGCGCACGTGTCGGGAAGGGGGATCTTTCCACTGCTGGGCCGTCCTGGTCCCTTTCTTGGCCCCGGGAGGGAGAACAGAAGGGGCAAAGGGCTAGGAGTGGGAAACACCTGAGGCAGAATGGAGAAAAGTGCCTCGGCTGGGCCCCCAGGCAGGAGGCCTCTGAGTGGAGGCACCTGGGCTGAGACTGCAGCTGTACCCGTGAGCCGCTGGCCTGGCGGGGAGAGGGCCTGAGTCCTTGAGTGCAGCTCCCTCCAGAAGACTGCAGTGCCCTGGCTGTGCACCAGCTCTGGGAGGTGGAGGGCGGCTTTCCCCCTGGAGGCCTGCCAGGCAAGGCCTGGTCATTGCCTGCAGTGGGGCCTGAAGGATCACACATAGGATGTTGGCCTGGAGGGTCAGCTCTTCCTCCAGAGAGGGAGGAACACAAGCAAGGATGACAGCAACGTCATTAAGCTCACCTCCTCTGGGCCTGTCCGCTCACTGCCCCCTCACTGGGTACGTACAAAGAGCAGGTGGCCATATCCCTTATCCCACACAGGAACACTGAGATTGTTTTTATCACGGTTCCTCTTTCAGTCCAGTTTAATTCAGCACATTACTGAAGGCTCACTAAGAGTCAGCCATTGTTCCAGGCATGGGGGATCCTAAAAGAGAAAAACCACCCTGACTCTGTTCTTTATCTACCCCATTTTATCTTAATGTCGTATCTTAACTTCATCTTTTACCATTTCCTCTCATTTCTCCTCACTGATTTTATATTCCTTACCCAAAACCTCTTTGACCCAGATGGTTTCTGGAGTTCAGAATTTTCCAAATAGTCCTACAGTAGAAGGGTAATGCCACCCCCCCGGAGTTGTCTGAATCATCACCTTGTAATCAACACGTTAATATTTCAGTAGCAAAACATCAACCTTCAGACAAAGAAAGATACATAAAGGGAATACCTAAGTCTTAGGTCAGATTAGATTTTGCCACTAAATGAACTACAAAAAAAAAAACAAAACTTTTGAGTATTTTCAGAAATATTTGATGCAGGCCTGTATAAAAAGCATTGCACTTAAGAGTCTGCACTTTTCTTGCTGTCCAGGTCTGATTTTGCATCAGAGCTCCATCACTTTCTAGCTGCATGACACTGGACAAATTATTCTTTTAAGCCTTTATTTTTTTCACATCCAATATATAAGTAAAAATGGTATTTTTCTCCCACATGTGTCTATGAAATAATACACAAAAATGAAACACCTGGGTTTAGAAAGCATTTTTTAAAAGGTTAGGCTATACTATACATAATGCATTTGAAATTGGTAACATTATTTTCTGTATAAAAGACAAAGCTGCTTTTTAGATCCATCCCTGACTTAGCCCCTCTAGCTTTGCCATTTTCCAGCCATAACAGTAATCAAGTAGCATTACATTTTCAGATCTCCAATTACTCAATTGTGCCTTTTTCCCTGATTACTTTGACCATCTTAATGAAAGCAGCTCAGCAGCTCTGAGGCCCCCTAATCAGTTATTCAGCAGATGACAATGGTGACAGCCTGAGCATGTGAAGTGACTAGAAGAAGTAGATTTTCCTTTGCACATCAATGTAATTAAAAGTTAAATCCCTGGAAAATAATCAAATTTTACAAGAAACGTTTTTAAAAATTACAATTGCAAAAAGGAGTCATTATCATTCCTAACCAAATAAAGCGCCACCGATGGATAGTACTTGCCTGATAGAGAATCATCAGAAAAGAGAATTAAAAACACATTACAGTCGATGCTAGATTTCTTTCCAGAGACTCCTCCAGGGGTCTCATTCCCTTCCCTTCTCTTGAGGACATCTTCCTAATTATCCAGTGGCTGAGTGCATGAGGTAGGTTGGTTAATTACAGTGTTAGCCAAAGCACAGCACATTAGAACAAATTGTCTGTAGGAAAAACCACATAATATATCCAAAAGTAAAATAGAAACTTTAAAAATCAACAATCGTGTCTGTGTTTGTCAGGGATATTGGTCTGTAGTTTTATTCTTCTGTTGTATCCTTGCATGGTTTTGGTTATCGGGGATGATACTGACCTTATAGAATGAATTAGGGGGGATTTCCTCCTCCTCTATTTTTTGGAACAGTTTCAAGGAGGATTGTTATTCGTTCTTCTTTGTTTGTTTGGTAGAATTTGATTGTGAATCTGTCTGGTCTTGGCTTTTTTGGGGGAAAGGAGGAGGATTTTTTGTTACTGATTCAATCTTGCTACTCATTATTGGTCTGTTGAGGATTTCTGTTTTTTCCAGGTTCAATCTTGGGAGGTTATATGTTTCTAGGAATTTATCCATTTCCTCTAGGTTTTCTAGTTTGTGAGCATACAGTGTTCATAATAGTCTCTGATGATCTTTTGTATTTCTGTGGTTATCAGTTGCAATGCCTCATTTTTCATTACTGATTTTGTTTATTTGGATCTTTTCTCTTTTTTTCTTGGTTAGTCTAGCTAGTGGTGTATCAATTTTGTTTATCTTTTTGAAGAACCAAGTTTTTGTTTCATTGGTCCTTTGTAATTTTTGTCTCTATTTCATTTAATTCTACTCTGATATTTATGAGCATAGACACAAAAATCCTCAACAAAATTCCACCAAACTGAATCCAACAGCACATCAAAAAGATAATACACCATTATCAAATGGGTTTTATATGAGGGATACAATGATGGTTCAACATATGCAGATCAATAAATATGATATATCACATAAATAGAATTAAGCACCAAAACCATATGATCATCTCAGTGGACTCAGAATAAGCATTTGATAAAATTCAGCATCCCTTCATGATAAAAACCTGAACAAACTAGGCATAGAAGGAACATACCTTGAAATAATAAAAGCCATATACAACAAACCCACAGCCAACATTATATTGAACAGGGAAAAGTTGAAAGCATTCTAAGAACTGGAACAAGACAAGGATGCCCATTTTTACCACTACTATTCAACATAGTACCAGAAGACCTAGCCAGAGCAATCAGGCAAGAGAAAGAAATAAAAGCTATCCAAATTGGAAAAGAGGAAGTCAAATTATCCTTGTTTGCTGATAATATGATTTATATGATCTTATACCTAGAAAAACCTAACGACTCCACCAAAAAACTCTTGGATTTGATCAATTAATTCAGTAAAGTTTCAGGATATAAAATCAACCTACCAAAATCAGTAACATTTCTATAAACCAGTAACAATCAATCTGAGAACAAAATGAAGAAGGCAATTCCATTTAAAATAGCTACAAAAAAATTTAAGAGCATATTTAACCAAGGAGGTGAAAGCTCTCTATAAGGAGAACTACAAAATACTGATGAAAGGAATTGTAGATGACACATCTCATGCTCATGGGTTAGAAGAATTAATATCATTGAAATAACCATACTTCCCAAAGCAATCTACAGATTCAGTGCAATCCCCACCAAAATACCAGCACCATTTTTTTTACAGAATTAGAAAAACAGTCCTAAAATTCATATGGAACCAAGGAAAGAGCCCAAATATCCAAAGCAATCCTAAACAAAAAGAAAAAAAACTAGAGGAATCACATTACCTGACTTCAAATTATACCACAAGGCTATAGTAACCACAACTAAAAATAGACACATAGGTCAATGAACAGAATAGAGAACCCAGAAATAAAGCTACATCTCTACAGCCAACTGATCTTTTACCAAATCAACAAGAACCTATAGTCGGAAAAGGACACCCTTTTCAATAAACGGTGCTGGGAAAATTGGATTGCTATATGCAGAAGAATGAAAGTGGATCCCTATATCTCACCATATACAAATATCAACTCAAGATTGATTAAAGATTTAAAATGTAATCCTGAAACTATAATAATACTAGAAGAAAACCTAGGGAAAACTCTTCTGGACATTAGTCTAGGCAAAGAATTCATAACTAAGGCCTCAATTGCACAAGCAATGAAGACAAAAATGACACATGGGACTTAATTAAACTAAAAAGCTTCTGCACAGCAAAAGAAATAATCAACAGAGTGAACAGACAACCTGTGGAATAGGAAAAAGTATTTGCAAACTATGTATCTAACAGGGGACTAATATCCAGAATTTACAAGGAACTCAAACTCCACAACAACAACAAAACAAATAGTCCCATTTAAAAGGGAGCAAAGGACATGAATAGACATTTTTCCAAAGAAGACATATAATGGCCAACAAACAAAAAAAAAAAAAAAGAAAAGAAAAAATGCTGAACACCACTGATCATCAGAGAAATGCAAATTGAAACCACAATGAGATGTCATCTTACATCAGTCAGAATGGCTATTTTTTAAAAGACAAAAAATAACAGATGTTGGTTAGGATGCAGAGAAAAGGAACACTTATACACCATTGGTAGGAATGTAAATTAGTACAACCTTTGTGGAAAACAATATGGAGATTTCTTAAAGAACTAAAACTAGAACTACTATTCAATCCAGCAATCCCACTACTGGGCATCTACCCAAAGCAAAAGAAATCATTATATCAAAAAGATACCTGCATTTGTATGTTTATTGCAGCACTATTCACAATAGCAAAGATATAGAATCAACCTACATGTCCATCAACAGATGAGTGGGTAAAGCAAATGTGTGCTATTCAGCCATAAACAAATGAAATCATCCCTTTTATAGCAACATGGATGGAACTGGAGGCCATCATCTTAAGTGAAACAAGCCAGACACAGAAAGACAAATATCACATGTTCTCACTTAAAAATGGTAGCTAAATAATGTGTACATATGGACATAAAGTATGGACTGATAGAAATTGGAGACTTGGAAGGTTTGGGGAAAGGAGGGGGATGATGAGAAATACTCTAATGGGTACAATGTGTATTATTCAGGGGATGGATACATTAAAAGCCCAGACTTTACTACTATGCAATTTACCCATGTAACAAAATTGCACTTGTAACCCTTACATTTATACAAATTTTTTTAGAAAGGGAAAAAAAATCAGCAATTATATATATTATCTGGACTTCAGTCCAGGCAGTCTTGGAGGCTGGCAACCAGCAACAGGTACAGACAGCAACATGTACAGACTGTGGAAGCACTTGTGAGACTTAGGGAGAGTGCTCACCCTGAAGAAAGGAGGGACCCAGCAGAGGCAGGAGGACCTGGCTTGGCAAAGTAGAATCAGTGTTGGTGCCAGGGAAATAATGTATCTGTGGCTGCTTCTCCAACCTGATCTTGACCCAGCCACCCAGGTGGTGTATACTCTCTAGGAAAATAGGGCTAGACATAAAACTAAAAACTGGTTTAATTAGACCAGATGGTATCTTGGGCTCCAAAAACCCACTGTGCAATCCCTCTAAGAGGATGGACACGTAGAGGCAGTTAGTTTCCCCATCCGGATTCCAAAAAGAGAATCCTGGAGTAGTGGAGGGACAGCAGAGAAAACGGCAGCCTGGGCACAGTAAGTGACCACCCAGTGCAGTGACCCTCTGATGGTGCCCTCACATGTGGAAGAGCTGGGTACCTCTGAAATAGTAGGAGGATCCTAAAGGGAAGTGAGACTGTGCAAATACACACACGGGAAAGAAGGCAATCATCAAAGCCTGTGGAAATTTGACCTGAGCATTCATAAACTGCTGCAGCCCAAGGAACCTTCAAGTTGCCTATTTACTTCATTTCTTTAATACTCCTCTTCCTTCTTCCTGTATTGGGTAGTGGGAAAATATATAGATTTTGGAATCATACTTGAGCACTGTTGACTTAGTGTGTGGTCTTGGGTGACATTTAATTTGTCTGAGCTTTACTCATTTTTAAAATGGAAGCTTAGAGTGTTTGGATATCCCACCTAAAGCTACACAGCTTGAAAATTGAATTTGTAGTTCTCTGCTGTTCCTACTAACTCTCATCCATTAGGCTCACATGTGTCCTGGAAAGTGGCTGATTCATCCGGAAATATTTATTGAGTTCCAAGAATAAAAATGTTATTGTCAATCCATACCTGGAAGGAAATCATCTGAACTAGTTCATCACAAACTTCCTGAGGACTTAAAGAAATCAAGAAGGTGCACAAGGCATTAACATTGTTGGAGCATGGCCTGTGACGATGGGAAAGATCTTGCCAGGATCCCAGGCCTGCACCCGGCACTCCATGTCCAACAGCAGAAGCAGCATTTGTTGAAGAAGATCCAACACATGAGACAGGCGAAAGGATGTTCCAGGTGACAGCTAGCGAATAGGTTTTCGAGTGGAGAAGGAATGACAATGCCGTGCCAACCCAAACATCTCTTACATACTCTACCAGGGTCAACTTGACAGATTCTTTTTTCCATTATTGTTCATTCCTCCAGAGCTCTTGTTATCCCCCGCCATTGCCCCTTATCCCACCAGAAATGTCTGCCTAATTCTGTTGCAAATGCTTTGGCTGCAAGTAACAAAAAACTCAAGTCCAACTGACCTAAACAACAAGGAAATGTATGTCACAAAACTCAAGAGATTAGGTAGATTTCAGCAAGTCAAGACTGGGTTTTTCACTGAAATTCCCTTTATTGTTGGTTAGATTGTCAGTGTCCCCCAAAAAACAAGTGTTGAAGTCCTAACTTCCAGTATCTGAAAAGAGGACCTCATTTGGGCTAGAGGTAATGGAGTTAAAATGAGGTTGTTTGGGGGCACCCTAATCCAATAGGACTGATGCTTTTATGAAAAGGGGATATTTGGACCTAGACAGACATGCGTAGGAGGAAGACAATGTGAAGACACACAGGAGATGGCCGTGTGATTGGAGTGGTGTCTGCAAACCAAGCCACACCAAGGAATGCTGGCACACACCTGGAGCTAGAAGACCAAAGCAGGATTTCCTCCTGGAGCCATCAGAGAGGGCATAGCTCCGCCAACACCTTGATTTTAGACTTCTAGCCTCTGAAACGGAGAGACAATAAATTTCTGTTGTGGTAAGCCACCAGGTTTGTGGCACTTTGTTACAGCAGCCCTAGCAAACCAATACAGTCCTCTTTCCCCTGTGTTGTCTTCGTGTGTTAGCAAAATGGATGTAACATTTCCAGGCTTCACGGTAATATCTGGAGGAATAACTGGGTCCTCTCTTCCGAGGTATGCTTCTTAGCAGCAAGAAAACCTTTCTCAGTGTCAGTTTCGCCAGCAAATTTTCCGTCATCTTTCATTGGCAGGATTGAGTAACACAGTCATTCCTACTCCCTGGCAAGATGGCTGGAATTAAAATGACTGGCTTGGATTAATTATATAGCAAGAAATGAATGTTGCAGAGGCAGCCATTAAAAACACTGCAATGGTCAGACCCAAAACCTAGACAAGATTTCTGTCTCTCATCTCTTGTCTCCAAAGTTCTTTTATACCCTGTGCAAATAGACACATGGTAGAAAGAGACCTGGTGTTTAATTCCTCTCACCAGAAGCATCTGGGCCCAGCTCTTTCCCAAGATGCCCAAATAGGCACCTGCAAAGCAGCCAGCATAGGGCCAGGCACAGAGTAGAGCCGCTGTAGATTTCTGCTGTCCCTGTTTCTACGGCACTGGCCACTTTCTGTCACATACCAAGAACATACGCACACAGGTCTTATCGCCTTTCCTGGTCTACAGGTGTTTTGGGGCTGGACGCCCTGTGCATTCCCCATGCCTCCCAGAGCGTGACATGGCGCTGGGCGATTAGTAAGCGTCAGCAAGTAGAGTCAGGGAGGAGCACTGCTGGGACCACCTCAGCAGACAATCCCATGAGATGGAAAAGGGGCGCTTGAATGTTTTCAATGGGGAAAAAAAAGAATGCTGTGTTGATAGAATTTAATGAAACAACTTTGAAGATCATCTCAAGCTTTCTCAAACTTTCTATTCTAGTTTGGACCAAACAGATAAAACCGCTAAATAGAAATAACAAGTAACATCAAATCCTGCTGTAATATGCAACAGTTCCTGTTTTGTTGGGATGACTATATTGCGGTATGAGTACAATTTAAATTAACTTTTCATGATGGAACAGCCTGTAAAGGTCATAAGACAGATTGGCACAAGCAAGAGCAACCACAGTCTTTCTGTAATAAAAACAAAAACAAGTTGCCTGATTTCCTGTAACGGCCTGACAAAAGCTTGTAAGCAGTTTCACTGAGGTTCCACTCAGTTTTTCCTTCCAGTTGCTATATAAAGCTGCTGCCTCTAAGTTACTCAAATAAATGCAGTAAACATTCACTGTACATCTTCAACTAGCTCTATATTTTTATTCCTTCTAATTTCCCACAAAAATAATAATAAAAAGGCTTCATTTGTTTTGCAGTTGTACAAATGGGTATGGTTTTTATTTATAAATAGTATAACCATATATAACCATCTATAACCCTCCATAACCAAAGTACTTGAATTTTAATATTTATTTGATATAGGTTTTTGTAATTTGCAGTCTCTAAATGCTAATTATTAGTGCTATTGAATTTTCACTGAGATCATGTCCAAAAGAGTTATTGTACTATATAAGTAATAAATGCTGCAAAATACTTAATTACCATTTCCATTTCCTGTCACCACCCAAATGACGAATTATGCTTTTAGTTGTACTGAAAGAATTACAGAGACATTTGTCAGATGAAGTTAGAGAGTACAATTGCATTTTTAATAAATTCAAGGTTTATCTTCAAAAGTATTAGTTCAATTAATATTGATGAAATCTTTATTAATTTTTATTTTATTTTATGTTTCATATATTTTAAATTTTGTCATGAAATATTTGATGTGCAAAAAGATATAAAGAATATAAAACATATTTCTCTGTGACCACACACACAGCTTAGGAACCACAACACTAGCAATAGATCTGAGGACCTTGGGCCTCTTTGATCACTCCCCTCTCACTCTCTCCTATAAAAAAACCACTTTTCTGAATTTGGTATTTATGATCTTAGTAGATGTCTTTACCCTTTTAGTGCATATACAAACATAAACTAAAAATCGTATATCTTTTGCATAACTTCAGCTTCCCTCATATAGTCTTATACTGCACTATTTCTTCTGCTAATTTCTTTTATTGCTCAACATAATGTTTATAAGATTTGTCTAACTGAATACATTGACCTGTATTTTATTTTTTTTGATTGCTGTACAAAATGCAATTTTATAAATGTATATAAAAGATATTATATGTAGTGCACTGTTTATATAAACACTACACAATTTATTTTGTCATTCTCCTGTGTGGTAGGCAAGTTCTCAGATGTCCCCCAGGATATCTGCCCCCTAGTGTATATACCCTGCATAGTCCCCTACCCTTGGGTATGGGAAGCACTTACGAACATGATGGGCTTTCACACCTGGGAATAGGCTAATAAGTATTTAATGTTGTGTCAATCAAAAAGGAGATTATCTTGGGTGGGACTGACTAAGTCAGAGGTATTGGGCCCTTCTTTTTTTTTTTTGAGACAGAGTCTCACTGTGTTGCCCGGGCTAGAGTGCCGTGGCGTCAGCCTAGCTCACAGCAACCTCAAACTCCTGGGCTCAAGCGATCCTTCTGCCTCAGCCTCTCGAGTAGCTGGGACTACAGGCATGCGCCACCATGCCCGGCTAATTTTTTCTATATATTTTTAGTTGTCTGATTAATTTCTTTCTATTTTTAGTAGAGACGGGGTCTCGCTCTTGCTCAGGCTGGTTTCGAACTCCTGAGCTCAAGCAATCCGCCCGCCTCGGCCTCCCAGAGTGCTAGGATTACAGGTGTGAGCCACCGCGCCCGGCCTGTGGGCCCTTCTTGAAGAGAGAAATTGAAACAAGAAAGGGTCTTCTGTTGGCTTTAAAGAAGCTGCCCTGTTGTGAAGGGCTAGGTGGCCAGGACCTTCAGTCCTACAACCAGAAGGAACTAAATTCAGATAACAACCCAGATGAGGCTGGAAGAAGCCCCCAAGCTCCAGATGAGACTGAAGTCCAGCCAACACCTTAATTGCAGCCTTTTGAGACTCTGAGCAGAGACACAGTTACAGCATGCCCACGCTTATGACCTACAGAAACTGAGATAACAAATGTGTGTTATAAGCTGCTAAATTTGTGGCAATTTGTTACACATCAGTAGAAAACTAATGCATCCAGGTGTTTGTGTTTGTTTCTACATTTTGTAAATCTAAACAGTGCTGTCCTGAACATTGCACATTGATTTATGCACATGTGAAATAATTTCTTAGGGTATGTAGCTAGGAATAGAGTTGCTCAGTCTTAGAATTAACATATCTTCAGCTCTAATAGATAGTGATAAACTTGTATTTTACCAGTTGATCTGCTATCAGCAGTAATGAGAGTGTTCTCTACCTCACAACTCGGCAACACTTGGTCTGGTCAGGCTTTGGTTTGTTTGAAACATTTAGCTCTGCATTTAGCCTAAATTGATTTTTGTGGCCACTGTGAGATAAGGAACAATTTTATTTTATTTCTGTTTGGATAAACAATTGCCGCAGTACCATAATCTATCCATTCCCATGGCCCTGCAGTGCCAGCTAGTTCATAATAGTTCCATATGTGAGTGCCCAGGTCAAGACACACAGCTCCCTTGTCATCTCTTTTTGCCATTGCATGTGTTTGGGGATCAACCTCCTCTCTAAGGGTTAAGCCCAATAACTCTACAGCTTTACTCAAGTATCTCAGTTAGCAATCTCCACCTTTCAAGGGTCCATGACTTTGTCCCTTATGCCTGACACAGCATTAAAAACCAAAGTCTAGGCCGGGCGCAGTGGCTCACACCTGTAATCCTAGCACTCTGGGAGGCCGAGGCGGGCGGATTGTTTGAGCTCAGAAGTTCGAAACCAGCCTGAGCAAGAGCGAGACTCCGTCTCTACTAAAAATAGAAAGAAATTAATCGGACAACTAAAAATATATAGAAAAAATTAGCCAGGCATGGTGGCGCATGCCTGTAGTCCCAGCTGCTCGGGAGGCTGAGGCAGAAGGATCGCTTGAGCCCAGGAGTTTGAGGTTGCTGTGAGCTAGGATGACACCACGGCACTCTAGCCCGGGCAACACAGTGAGACTCTGTCTCAAAAAAAAAAACAAAGTCTAGCAGAGATCATAAATTTTCTAGGGAAGTTGACTTTTCTTGACTGTTTCTTAGTTTTTGGTCCCTTGAGTTTCCCTTATTTTGGGGATATTAACTCAGCTTTTAAAAGGATGTTTGTTGCATTTTATACAAAATTTCCTGGGGTCTTAAAATCATTTTTTCCATACACGATCAGAAATTGAGGTCCACTAATAAATTTTTGAGAAGAAGTGGGGGAAAAACACACCATTGACTATCTTGAAGATGATAGATTTTTTTTTATGTAAGCACAACCTGAGGCAGGCCATTCTGATGTTTGCCTTCACATCCAAAGCCTCACATTTTTTTTGCCTTTGCTTACATTAAGGATATTGTCTCCTCTTTGTGTCTCATACCCTCATCTTTATGCTCCCCTGATCTGCCATGCCATCGAAAATCATTTTTCTCAAAATATCTGATACATCCACTTACAGTGAAGACTAAATAAATCATGTACCTATTTTGTTGTTGTTCATAATTCCATCAACATTCTTTATGCAATGGAGATGTACACACATGGACAAATGTACTAATTACGCTCTTTAACTATGGTTATAGTTAACTTAAGCAAGAGCTCAAATTCAGTTCTAAAGTAATGTCAAAGATGTCCTGCAGAGTATTTAAAAATCCTGGGAACTTGCTATGTGCCCAGCCCAGTGCTTCCAAATATCATCTGATTTTAAAAAGAGGAAAGATTTCTTCCAGGGCAGGAGTCTGAAAAGCTTTATGAAGAGTTGTCTTTAGGGGTGAATATGATTTCAATAGGTAAGGATTTGTGTCGTGGCGTTAGCTGTGGACATGCCATCTGAGGAAAAACAAATGAGTAAATCAGAAACATGGAGCGTCACAGGGCATGGAAGGACACGTGACAAAGGCAGTGTGCAGAGGGGAGTAGGAGCCAGACTACGGAGGGTCTTCAGTGGCTGGAATCGTAACAGAGGGGAGCCATTGAAGATTTTTTTTCTTGGGCTATTTTGAGCAAGGTTACACTGGAAGAAATGTTATTTCTCTGAGGGAGTATTTTCATTGAACAAAATTCCTTTTTATTGACCAAAGACAAAATTTTATAACCAGATGACAAATTTCAGGCATTCTTTGGAGATAATTTTTTATTTTTCTTTTCTGTGAGACCATTACTGTATCAAATCTTTCACAGTCTCATAAAGTGAGTCCTGTCTGAAGCTTTAGGCCAGACTTTTATCCATGCCTGGACATGACTCTGCAATGGAAACTAGCAATTTGTCTTATTTTAAAGTAATGCCATGATATAGTTTATTGTAACTGTCTCCCCAAAAATTCCTGTAAAATTAACTTTCTTTATTTCCTTTCCCCTGTAACATTAAGCTGGGTTTGTTGTATTTGCTCCTATTTGAGTTTATTGTTGTGGTGACTCATCAGTGGCATGGTGATAAAATAATATCCTATGCACTTCTTTTTAGAGGATGATTTTAATGGCCCATGAATCACAAAGAGATGATTGTCTTTTCCTGTTGTGTATTGGTATCATTGGTCCACTGAACTGCAATTACTAGAATTACTTTCCTTGAATAAAGCATCCCTATTTTCCAATCCCTAACCCCAGAAATATATTCTTTTGGGGAGGACCTTTCTTTATACCTCATCATATTTTGATGGTTTTCCGCCAGTTTTCTTACTTGCAGTTTCACTACTATTAATTTCCATGTTTCATTAACATTATTTTAATAATCAGTCTACTCCATTGTACCATCTTCAAAAATAAATGAAAGTGATTAATGAGAAATATTGATGCCTAATCAGTTAGGATGACCTTCTTTAAGTATATTTTTACTGATGAAAAGGTGACTCTATTATTAAATGTTGTGTTGAGTCTTACTTTCAAAAAATACAATCTATAGTCAGACACTATAGTCAAGAGTCTCATGGCTACCTGTAATTCCTCGTCAATAAAAACATAATCTAAAGGATTGTTAGGAAGGTTAAAGGAGATCATAAAGGCAAACTAGTTAGCACTGTACCTGCCACGTAACAGACACTTAACAAGTATTAATAGTAGCGACTAAGTGTCGTTCTTAAATGGCATGGAAAGCCAACTTTTTAGCATGGTGTGCCAAATTCTGAGCAACAGTCAGAAAGCCCAAAATACAAGAATCTCTCAGTGAATGATTGGAGAATTAACTGAATAGTGGGTACTCAGTTTTCTGTGTTATATAGAAAGTTTAAAAAGTTAAAAATAGTTCCCAGTTCCAGTTGGAATATTCTTTCTGATCAGCCTTTTGCAACTTTCTGCAAAAATGCAAAAGGTTAAAAAAAAAATACTACATACAAATAAGACAAACTGCCAAATTATTCCTAGAATCTGAAATAACTTACCGTTAACTATTAATATTTTATATATGGAACTGAACAGAGGACCATTTAGTGACTGGTAGATTCATTCTTTTCCTTCGATATACACTCCTTGGATATAACACCCAGAGTCTTAGTAAACAAAAAGACTAAGCTGCCTACCCTCTGCAGAGGACTGTCTCTAATGTCTTCTCTATAATCAATTTTAAACTTTAATTTCCAGAACGCACAATGAGATAAAGCACATGTGTGTCCATGTGTGAGTGTGTTCGTGGCTGAGCACCTGTGCATGCAGACAGGGTGGGAGGAGGGGAGGGGAGCCCTTAGACAAGTGGAAGCTAATAGGCTGCATCCTATAATCTTATATTGTGAATACAAAAGGAGAGGAAAGCAGGGCAGGTGGGGACTGGATACAGAAAGAACCCTGGTAGCTACTTCAGACTTGGGTCTGTAGTATTGCTGCTGTTGTTTTTGCTATTGCTTGTTTTTGTTATTTTGGTTTTCCATACACCATCAATTCAGAAGCCCAGAGAAAAAGGCAGTGGGCAAAAGATAAAAATCCCACCTTGATCTAACAGAAATGTACTTGCTAAATTCCTGTGAGAAACAATCTAGAAATTTGGCAGTAAGGTATACATATCAATATGAACCACCAAAAAGAGAATTCTGTTACTAGTCTAGACAAATGTTATAGTTCCTGTCTCTTGGGATAAACTAGTCATTTCAGGTTGAGTAAAAAAAGGAAGTAAAACCAATAAGGAGATTATAAAAAGGTGCAGCAAATTAAAGGAAAGGCAATACTCTCTTGGAGAGTGAAGAATATTTTATGCATTATTCAACTAAACAAAAATTATTATATTCATCTTATAGTTGCTGCCAATTCAACAATAAATGAAATGTTTATTATAGTTTCCCTTGTTCTAAACGGACTATAAAGTATTCAACAAGGATTATAGCCAGGTTGAATAAATTTAAACAAAATTTAAAATAATTAATCTAAAGGGAAAATAAAACCAAAATTAAGATGGAAACCAAAAATGAGAGCCAAAACCCAAAAAGTTCACCATGAAGACATCCATGTTTCTCAGGGTACGAGCACAAGTGGGACTCTAATTTTTCTAGCAAATATGTACTTAGATAGATAAATAAACATGTTCATTCAAGTTCTATAGTGATTAGAAGATACAAACTGTTTCCAAGAGAAGCATAATTATTCCCGATTAAGTATAGAATGACATTTCTCCAGCAGTCATTATTGCTAATGATAACAGTTGTGAGAAATTTATGCGTGGGGCCCTACAATGAGAACCTTGTACAGATTTGGATATGTATATGGGGGAGTGTTACACACATACATACCTAGATAGCCATATACAGCTAATGAAATCATCACAATTACTCTATTAAGGAACATTATAGATGTTATAAAAAAGAAGCAGTGAGGAGCATCACCAAAAATTGGTATGGACAACAAGAAACATATAAGGCTACAATAATTAAGAGTATGATTTAAGGTTAATAGATGAATGGCAAACATGTATATTCATTAAAACGATGTGTGACAAAGAAAGTATCACAATGAATGATTAATTGACTAATTATTAATAAACAAGTTGGGAATACTAGAACCCCCTTATACTGTATGCCAAAATATCTTCCTGATAAATTAAAGCAAGGATATTTAAAGTATGAAAATGTAGACACAAAAAGAAGATATGATCTTTAATCTTGGATGGTCAAGGACCATCTAGCCCTAAAAAAATCAACCCAATTATAAAGAAGGATAAATTTAAATCTTAAAAAAGTCAAAAATAATCACCATAAATATTTTTTAAAACAAAGGAAAATATGAAACATAATCTTAACTTTCTGTTTATGTCAGTAAGAAATGTCAGATGGACAAGATTCGTTTGTTAATTTTGGTTTTGGTTAATGACAATGCACACTGCTGGCAAGAAAGCAAAGGTACCCTGATATATTGCATGTGGCCGTGAAAATTTGTGTAACTTTTCTGGGAATGAGTTTTTCATTATATATCAAGACACAAAAAAAAACATTTTTACTCTTTGATCTTGTAATTACATTTCTAGAAATCTACTCTAAGAAAATAATCAGAGATACATACAAAGATTGATATTCAAAAAATGCTCTTTGTTGTATTATTTGCTGTTGTGAAAATTTTGAAACAACTTTATTGTCCAACCATAATGGAATGGCTAAATAAATTTTGATATATAGGGATATACAGTTATCAAAGCTGTATTTTGACAGAATAATTAATGACATAAGTCGTAAGTGAGATAAATGGTGATGAAAAAATATTAACCAAAAAGTATAACACAAAACTACATTTGCAGCTGAATTTAATTTTAAGTACATATATATGCCTAGAAAAAAAACTGGTAGAATGCTCGAATTCTAAAGCAAATTATTAAAAAAAATACAACATGTTTTTGAATTATAAGTAACTTATTTTATTCTTGATACATTTTTGTGTTTTCAAATTTTCTGCAGTGAATGGCTTCTTAATTTAAGAAATGAAATAGATGAGTTGATATATAGATAGATATAAAACCTTAATTTATAGTTACACAGAAAAAATAATTTTAGAAAAAGGGCAAGCACATGCATAGGTAAAATTTTAAAAGAAGAAAAATATATATACATACACATTGTTGTATTTATAATAAGGTTAATTTTAATTTTTGACTTGTAAAATCAGTTTTATTAAAGTCAAATAATTTCAATTAAATATTTGTAAACAGCTATCAAATTTATTTTCAAGATATTTAGGTACAAAATAAGCACTATTAAAATAAAAGTGTGGCTTTGAAATTTATGTTTATGATAGAAAAGACCATATAATTTTCAGTAAAGCTCTTCATGTGTGAACTTAGTGAAGAGAAATGAGAAATCAAAGGTGATTACACAGGATAGCTTTTCACATGATAAAAAAATACAGAAAGGAAGGAAGGTGGGAATTGGGCAAGATTTAACAAAATCTCAGGTGTGATACTTTTAAAAATTAAGTACACTTGTTATTGGGCACAAGGAAATGAGCAGAGAAATGAGCAGAGAAAACAGCATTTCCACATTTATAAAAATAGGAAACAATAGGCGGGAAAACTCCATGTCAAAAGTATGGTTTATTTTAATAAGCAAAAATGTAACCATTTCCCTGATCAAAGCTGCTTTCTATTTAATGCTAAACAGAAAAATCTTTTCCTTGAAAAATACAAATGGATAGTAAGAGAACACAGTGAAATTTCCTATGTAGACTCTGTGGTATTTTAGCTACAGAAGTCTTCTTAATAAATCTTCGGTTATTTAACAACAGGACATACATCTGTGTTTTTAGAAGTGCTGTCTATTTTGTATATTACCAAATTATTATTGCACTCAAAATAAAATATTAACTTTCATCTGTAATTTTATAGCACATATTTGCCAATGAAATGCATCACTTACATTACAAAAATGTAATATGACTGACATTAGCAAAATCACTAATTAAGAAGTAGGTCATAAATACTCCAAGAAATTTGACAGTCTGTTCTATGAAGAAAATTAATTCAGAAGTCCCCTATTTGCATAAATCTCCAGGTCTCATTTTCACAGCTGCTTGTTCTGTCAGCTAGACGGTTGCATTTCAAAATTATTTTAACATAATCGTTGGGAAGTATACCTTTCAACTAAAAATATCATGCTCTGCATGAAAGATTGTTAGGGGAAAAATAGAAGTTTATTCAGTTCATCTTGATATTTTCCCTTAAAATAAATGTTTCAAACATAGGAACTTTAACATTTAAGTCTTAAATTACTAAAATATTTTTATGATTAAAATATGTTTTATAATTCTAGATTCCCATAAAAAGGAAAGGTTCTGTCTTTTTCATATGTAAAAATGTCAATGAGTAGAGCTTATTTTAGCAAAGAATAAAAAATACTGGAGATATCTATTTTCATTAATTATTTGATCATTATACAGGGTTCCAAACGTGTACGCAGTACTGTGTTAGACAAAGAGGATAAAAATTTTAAATATTGCTGATAACAGGCATGTTTATTGTTTGTTTTAGAAATTTAGATAGTGGAAAAGAATCAGCAATTATTAGATCTTAGATCTTAATGTGTCTTTTACCTGCAATATCCAAAAGAACAGCAGGAATTTGAAGTCAATAAATCCTAGCCTTGATACCAAGCAACACCATTTGCTACCTGTAAGCTGGAGTTAATCATTTAAGCCATGTGCCCTTCAGTTCCCCATCTGCAACGGGGGCTATTATACCTACAGTAACTGCTTCCCAAGGTTATTGCTAAGATTATATTAAACAATTGACAATTAACTACTTTGGGAGCTGGAAAGCACCATACACATGGTAGTGGTGGCCCAGTGTCTGTTCTCAGGTCATTTAATCTTAGCCGAAAGGAAATCCTAGAAGACTGTACAAAGCCAAGATCTTATCTAATTGTCATTTACGGTATTATATATAAAAGTTAACCCACGCATGGCAAGGAAAGAGATGATTGGACATATCTACATATATTTTCATAACTAGAAAAAGATTCACTGGTTTTACAAATGTGCTTCTGCCATTTTTTTCTTTTACTCTTGAAATTATATTTAAGTGCAGAGTCTACTTAAAGTAATTTGCTGCTGGAATAAGCATAACGTTCTGATGTCTGCTTTGCCTCTAATTACATTCGAGCTCATTTTGACATTTAAGGCCAATTACATTAGTCTAGATTCAGTAAGGCTTTTCCTTAGTCATCTAAAATTTGAACAATAAACAGTTTTTTCCCCTTTCTCTTTATTCATTTAAGTGGAATGCTTGGCAACAAGCATATTTTGGGAATTGTAAAAGCAAAATAAATAATGTGGGCTCATTTTGAAAAAAAGCATAGAACTGCTTGATCTTTCTTGCCAACATAAAAGGCAGTCACAGAATTAATTGAAACCACCAGTTTTAACTTTATTTCTTTCTAAATCACAAGGAACATGGTGTAATTATTTTACAGAGATATTGATAATTTAGATGCTTCAGTTCTATTAACACAAAGGTAATTGATTTCAACAGATCTCTAATTTCAAGAGTTCATATATAGAGGGAGATATATGTGGCTCCAAAAAATTTATCATTTTAAAGTCACTAATAATTAAATACTCCAGAACAGGGCCCCACGACAATTCATTCAGTATTCCACTGTGTTTTAAGATTTCAGTCAATGTGATGACTTAAGACACAGAGCAAAGCACCTAATTTACTTATCCCCTTATTTTTGGTGGACTTTCTAACTCCGCAATGTTTACTGTTTATTTAATAAAAGACTCTGATGAGTTGACAGCACCAAAAAGCAATTTACAGTATCTATCAGTAATAAAACGTTCACTATAACCATATCCTTTAATTTGTATAGGTAATAGCTGGTCTGGAAAAATAAACTGGAAAGTATGTTATGTAAAAACAAAGTTTTCCACTTGACTACCATTATCAATTAATAGATCATAGAATAGTAGACACAGCTTGAAGATATCATAGGAATCATTCAGTTCAAAGTTGAAATAAAATGATGCCTTCAAAAACACTTTAAAAATCATGTATCTAAAGGAAATTTTTTTAAAATACAGTTTATTCCTATGATTTTTCAGCTTTATCTAAATGGAATCACACCACAGATGACAAAAATTTTGTCATATGTATATGACAAAATGTATAAAAATTCTGAAATTTTAACCAGTGCGATAGAAGTTGTTTTTCCTTAGGACAGTATCTTTAAGATGGAAATCTAAATTATTTAAAATATTATTTGCATAATACTTTAGTGCTTATAAAGTATTCACATATAATTTATTTTGCTTCTCAAAACAGTTTTCAGAGAGGGACAATATGATCCATGTCTGAGGAAGGTCTCAGGACTACTGAGTGTTTTACCCAAAGCCGCTAAACCAGTCAGCAACTGAGTCTCATACTCAGGCCCCGGGACCGCAGACGCTGAGCCTTGGTTCTGCCTTTCTGCTCTGCTGGCTCCCAGAGCATCAGAGTCTTCATACTCAGCCCGTTCAATCTCTGTCTTAAACTGCGGTCCTTTCGCTGCCCCTTCCAGTCCTTCAGCTCTCTTGAGAGTGAGGGCAGAGATAGGGGTGCCCAGAGTCAGATCAGATGAAGAAGTTTTGTAAAGCTCCTCCTGGTTGGTAACTCATGAACCAACAAGAGGGAAGATGCTTGTGGGAAAAGTTGAGGTCCCTTTGGAGGCTGTGGTGGGGGGCAGAGCCCATTTCCCTGAGGTGTAGCTTTGTCCACAGTGCATCTGGATGGCTGGGTGCAGCATGGAGAAGTAGATTCACCTAACAGTTGGCATTGTTCCTGAGAGTTTGGCAAAAAAAGAGAGCTGGAATTTGAAGAATTGGGAAGAGTGTAATTGAATTGACAGACTGTGGAATCCCATCTAAACCAGATATACGGTGGGTTGAAATAAAGAAATATCTCCTGTCAATGGCTTTAACATTATATTAATAGTACTGTATTTTTACTCCAAATTTCAAATCCACGGAATTTGTATTTAGGTACAATTTAGTTTGGCCACAGTAAATATGGCTCTTGAAGCTTTTATTTACTACGAGATTTTAAATACATTCAATGCCATTTTTATGGGTTTTTCATAACCCCTAATTTTCCATAAGGTCTGCATCCTGTCAGTTACGATTTTGCCAACCACCAAGTGCTTTTTAGAAATGTAACCCCGACATTAGGTAGGTTCAACCTTTACTATATATTGATATCTTCTTAAATATTGTTAAAGCTTCAAATAGTCGAATAAGTTTTAAATAAAAGAAAAGGAACTATACAACAAAACATTAAAGTATTATGAGGTCAGTGTATTTTTCAGAAGAGAAAACTCCTCTACAAATTATTGCTATTTGAGTGGGAAGAAAGAAACAAGGAGATCGCGTAGGTGAATAATTAAGGCAATTAAAACCAAAGGAGATGTCACTTTTGCACTTGGTGAATACCATCAAGACAAGTCTATTTTAGGGCTGTCTGGTAGTAAGACACAGCAGGGCTCAATAAAAAGGTTGAGCTACTATATAAATTGTCAAGTGGATTTCACTTTGAAAGCAAATCTTTTGTAGAGAAAGAGTTCCTGAAACCAGCTAAAGATAAAGAAAATAGATACAAGTTACACTGTAAAATAAAAGTTGTATGTGGGTATTATGAGTTGTATTCTCCGTGACAGTTTAAAATTTTTTGGTTGTGTATATTTTTTCAATGAAAGAAATACATGTTTGACATATATTTTAATACAAACAATAAAAATATATTAGGTAAAAAGTAATTTACAAAAATGCATGTTCACACAAAAACATGTACACGAATGTTCGCAACATTATTCATAATAGTCAAAAGGTGAAAACAATGCAAGTATCTATCAGCTGATAAATAGATAAAATGTGTCGTATCCATACAATGAAATATTATTTGGCAATAAAAGGGAATGAAGTTCTGGTACATACTACAACATAGAGGGACCCTGACCACATACTGTATCATTCCCCTTGGATAAAATGTCTAGAATAAGCAAATCCACAGGGATAGAGAGTTTGTTATCGGTGGCCAAAAGCTGGGGCAGGCAGGAATGAGGAGTGACTGCTAATGGGTAATAGCTTCTTTTCTGGATAAAGAGAATGTTCTTTAGATAGTGCTAATGGTTGCAAAACTCTATGAATAAACTAAAATCCACTTACTTGTATGCTTCAAAAGATGAATTTTGTGATATGTGAATTATCTCAATAAAGGAGTTATTTCTAAAAGTCAAAAAAAAAAAAAAAAGAGTATAACCCCTCCCCTCCTTAGTCCTTTCCATCCCAATCCTCAGACTTGCAGGTTTATTGTACACACTTTCAAGCATTTTCATACACACAAAAACATATCTACATATATTATAAATAGAATTATACTATATATTCTACTTGCTCTATTTTGACCAAAACCTACGATGTTCACCCATTCTACTTTTTCTTAATATTTGACTATGTTTTAACCTAAATTGATACCCACACATACTAAATTAGCAGCCGGTAAGCTCTGGCAGTATTAACAGTGATTGACCTGTATAGTGATGTGTAATATATGATCATGTCACTAACAACAAACAAAATAGCACTTGTAAACAAAGTTGTTTATCCCTATTTACATGTATAGGTTTGGAATAAAATAGCAAAATAGAGTGAAACCACAGACTCCCCTGCCCCCAAAACCTAAGGAAATAAATGAAACAACCGAAAAAAAAATTACACCAGCATAACCACACAAATGAAGGGCTACAATTTCATGCCATTTTCTTTGAATATCAGCTAGGAGGAAAGAGAAGAAGAAGAGGAAGAAGAAGGAGGAGGAGGTAGAGGAGAGAGAGAAAGAATATGAGAGGCAATGAGAACACTCTAAGCTCATCCCTTAAACCTATCTTCTAGAAAAAGAAGTTGAGAGTATGTGAAATTAAGCTATTGAACAGTAAACTCTTAAAAAAAAGAAATTCAGAAGAAATAAAGTTGGAAAAGCAAATCCTAAAACATATACTCCTAACCCTCCACCTGAGAAAACTCTGGCCAAGGGGGTATGCAGAACCCCACAAAATGATGTGAACTCCTCACTTACAGAAGTGACTTGTTCGAGAGGCAAAACAAACTGCCAGATTTCACCATTTTTATTTTTCCCAGCATGGATGAAGGCTTTATAGTGAAGGCAAGAATATCATACTTTCTGAAAATAAATTATCTCCCACAATAAACAAAAAGGTAGAAAAATGAAAGTATGAAGAGAAGAAAATAGAATCCTCAAGGGAACAGGAGGCTCAGGATGAGGAGGGATGAAGAGAACTCCGAGAGTTGTCCTACACCCCTTGCAGAGGACCCAAACCAACAGGACCACATTGTCTTTGCCCTCATCTGGGGTCAGTGAAGCTGGAATGATAGCTGGAGAGAGGTCAGTAAATTTGGGGAAGTAGATACTTGGGACTGATTATCTCTGGCTTCAGTAAAGATTTCCTGAATCTACCAGAATTGGGAAATATCTGAGGCCTAGTATCTCAAGCATAACTACCCACAGCCTCAGCTCATACTTCTCTCTCTCCCTGCAAACCCCTCAGCTCATTCTGGGACAGCAAAACACAGAGAATAAAACTCAACAAACAGATTGAAAAGGGACTCTAATGACTGGGGATGAGATTCTGGAATAATTCTCTGGCACTGTATTGGGGAGAATAAAAGATCTAGATAAGAAAGTTCAAATGGAAATTATGGCAACTGTGAAGCAGTTCTAGAAAGCATTTAGTCCAAATTGAAACAGGTAGCAAGAGGACTCCAAGGAAAATATCTATGAGAGTAAGAATCAAATGGTTCCCGGGTAATTGAAGGTTCCAAGAGCATCTGTAGTATAGGTAAGAATGGGATGTATTGCAAACAATAGGTAAAATGTATGAGAATCTGGAAACTATTTCAAGTTAAAGGAAGAAAGAATATATTTCTTTCCCCAATGACACATGTGAAAAACAATCAGAAAATCTCAGCAAAATCAAAAACAAACCAAAAATTGTATAAAAAAGTGATCATTCAAATAATGTGAATGACTTTGGGCCAGATTCTGAGCACTTAGTGGAGAGTAAGACAGGTGCTTCATGTAACCTTGAAAACACAGCTTCTAGTACCATGTGTGTCATAATTTCAGAGCCTCGGAGGAGGAAGTATGATCTTACAGTGACCTGGCCGAACAGTGAGCAATGTTTTCATAGTAAATATATTGACTACCAATCTATTGATTATCAACTGGCTGAGAAGCATGGAAGGCCCAATTACGATGGAAAAACAAAATGTAAATATTGCCAAAGTTGAGAATCGAAATGTACACATGACAAAAGATAGAAAATGAAAAGAGGAAAAAGAGGTAGCCGGATGGGTGGCTGTGCTGATGCCTTCATCTTACACTGGGAGGGGTCAAGCCGTTCTGATTTGATGGGACAAGAAATAGAGATTTACGTAAAAAATTTGGGAGTGGTTAAAAGAAGTGGGGAGTGAGGTTGTGCCTGAATGAAATCTTCATATGTCATAGCAGAAATCTATGTCTAAAGTGGATAAATCAAGAAATACTGAATAGGAATAGAGGTGGCACCACCAGAAGTTGAAACAAAAATGGTTAAAGATGGTGGCCTCTGGTGGACTGGGATAGGCATAAAACTGCTGCTTTCATTAGGAAATCCACCATTGAGTTGCTTTATTACCCAATGTTTTAATTGCATGGCGTCACCTTGATTAAAATTTTGAAAAATAATGTTAAGAATGAGCTTAGGAAGAAATGAGCAGAAACTATATAAGAAGAAATCTTTGTTGCAAATCACAAATAAAGACTTAATATATGGAAATATGTTCCTTTCTCCTAGATTGGAAACAATTTGAGAACAATATCAATTTTTCTTAATCTAATGTGATCCCAGTGAATAAAACAAGATTTTGAGATGCAGCAGCATATAAAAATATATAAGAAAATTCTTAAAATAAAGGGTTATGGGTAGGGGCTAGTAACCCTACCTGTTATTAAAATGTATAATTACAAGGCAATTTGGAGCTGAAATAGATAGATGGAAAAGAATAGAAAGTTTAGAAATAAAGCCATAAGCATATGAATATTCAATATATGATAAAAGGGATATTTCAAATTAGTGAAGAAAAGATACTTATTCAATTAAATTTGTGTTGAATCAACTGATCACCTATTGAAAAAATGAGGATTAATTCCTGTCTTCTTATTTACACCAAAATAAATTCTAGATTTAAACTAATTTAAACAGCTAATTTCAGGTTCAACATGTGTAAAATAACAAAATAAGGAGAGTGTCAAACTACTGAATAAACCATGGGTAAATTTATATCAATCTTGCAGCGGGGGAAGTCTTTTTAAGCAAAATAAAAACATTTCAAATAAAAGGAATGGCAGATTAGACCACCCAGGAATGTAAAACTTACCTTTGTAAAAATATGATAAATGTGTAGGGACAAATACATTAGACATCTATGACAGATAAAAGATGGGTTTTCTTAACTTATTAAGAGCAG
Source organism: Propithecus coquereli (assembly GCF_000956105.1). Lineage (NCBI taxonomy): Eukaryota > Metazoa > Chordata > Mammalia > Primates > Indriidae > Propithecus > Propithecus coquereli. The sequence goes on along the minus strand of NW_012146301.1, from coordinate 3,113,042 downwards.
GTGGAAACCAATATGGAAAAATAAAAAGTCAACAGGATAGGAAAATGGGATAACATACAAATAGGTAGTTCAGAGAAAAAAACCTTCCTCTAGGCCTTTGTTCATTGCTGCCTTCTCCACCATTGAAACCCTTCTCATCTTCATTACAAAGTTTCATTGTCATAATTTTCTCAAAACTGTTCTTGGCTCACCCAAGAGGAATAAGTTGGTTCTTCTGTATTTCTCCTTGGTAGTTTTCCCATATTTTTCTTAGACGCTATATTTTTAATTCTTCCTTTTCTTAGAGTTAGTCATGTTCATCTTCTTCTTCCCCTCTTGATTATAAATTTCTTAAGAGAAGAAGCCATGTTGTACTCATCTCAATCCCCAGCACAGCGCAGCTTCAGTACCCACTCATAATCTTTGCTTGAATAAATAAGAAACACAGGCCCTATGGACAATGTAAGTCAGTACATTAATTAACAATCTCAAACAAACTATTAAATTTCTGGGTAAAATCGCAGCAAAATTGATGAGGTACCTTTAACAGGACACAAATTAATTTTCAGCATGTAATAGACATATTTAATGGCATGATCTTGCATCGGTCTATTCATGTAGGCAGCCATAAACAAACAAACCCCATTGTAACAGGAGGCTTTGCTCTCAAATATAATTCACAGCATCTCACAATATGAACTTCCAGGTGGTTTGAGCTGTGTGGAAATGAGATTGTTTTGTCTTCTGAGACTCTGAAAAGAGCAGAGGATAACCCCAGTGCTGTTGCCCTCATTGCTAATCTCACAACAACATATTACAATCCCACAGCTCCACTTTCCTGAGCATTTACTGAACGCATAATAGCTGAGTATTCCTCAAAGATAATGCAGAAGATGAAAACAAATTAAGTTGGTTTCTGCCCAAGACAGCGGAAAGGTACACCTGAATTTTTTGGTCTGTAGATATCAAAAATGAATCTGTGGGGCTTAATCACAAGTTTTTGTGTTACATTTGGGAAAAGAAAAGCAGATTCAGTAAAACTCCTTTTATACTGGCAGGCATGATGACTCTTCACCTATCGCTGTTGAATCTTTAGAACATACACATGCTTTCACGCTGGTGACGGCTTTGTTGAAGAAAATACAGCAATCTGATGTTTTTATGTGAATCATCTTTGGAACTTGTATTCCTCACCTTTGGATGTAAATTAAAAAATTATTCAACATAAAAAAATACAGTGAAAGAATAATTGCCCTCAGTGATAAATTCTGGCCTACTGATGAGGTTAAATGATGTTTTAAAAAAGTCTCAAAAGGATTTTTAGGAGATAAGGCTAATATTTGCAGAGTGTAGCCTTCTCTTAGGTACCTTGATAAGGAAAATTATTATATTGACCTTTATGATGCTGAGGTCAAGCATCAATAACAGCATACTTCATACTTTCATGGACAAAATATTTTGTAAGATAATGAAATTATGTAAAAATTAACTCAAGAAAAAGATAAGTGCTACACACATAGACAAAGGGTAAGTGGAGTTCAAGATTGATTTAACAATTAATTGCTTCTTTATCCAAATAGGTCCACTATGTTTTAGGCATTGAACATCATACTTCTGCAAAAGTTAGTTATCTCAACCAAAGGAAATTACTCTAAAAGAGATGACTATGTGACTAGGCATGGGTGGATATAAGATTTCACTGAATGCAGGATGCAATACCTGGAAAAGTGCTTACTTTGGAGTCATATAGCTGGGGGCTACTTCTATTAGTGCCACAGATTAATAGAGTGACTTTGGACTAATCACTTATCATCTTTGAGCTTCATTTTCCTTATCTTCAAAAAGAAAGAATCAGATTAGATTATCTTTAGGGTCTCTTTTGGCTCTGAGATCCTATCAGTGTAACAAGGCTTTTATCTTGTGCTCAGTCCATCATTGTATTATCCTGGACTTTTATTTCTTAAAATCCCAATACCTGAGAATTCAATTTATGTCTTCATTGTACTGAAGCCTATAAAGATGTTTTTAAAGAGTCACTAGACTCTAATTGTCAGCTTTTTGCAGACATTATCATAGAGTCTCATGAAGAAGCATTTATTGAACACTAACATGTATAGGATACACAAGTCAGAGATTTCATATATACTCATATATTTAATTAGAAAAACATGTAAGAATGGAACTAGCCAAAGATCTTGGCAGAAAGAGTATGAGACTTTTAACTTGGCTGGCTTTTGTTGGAATGCTCTTTTTTTTTTGGTCTTGGCTTCTTCCATGGTCTTGACTCTGTGCCTTGAAAATTTTTTAAAAATCATGAAAAATGTGTTTGTCTTCAAGTTGCTCAGCATGGCAATATCATTTAGAAATATTTCTTTTTCAAAAAGTCACATATTTTTAAAATAATAGCTGAAATAATTTTATAGATATTTACTATAAAAATAAAATTAAGGTTATTATTCTCTGATATGCATTAGATAATCAAATGTAATTCACTATAAAAATAAGTTTCTCTTAGCAGCAGGAGAAAAAAAAAGTGTTGGAAATGTTAAATAGCTTGCTGAAAGGGAAAAAAAAGACAAATAAGCAAAGATCTTGAATTTTTTTCTATTTTGTTCAACAGTATTTACCACCACCAAGACTAATTTTAATTCAGGGTAATTATTTTAGTTTTCCACTCTGAATAGGTAGATACCACTTATTTAAGATCTTTGCTCTCAGCTTTTTCCCCATCCCTGTTGAATCAAGACTGTTCTTGCCCTGATCAATCAAATAAAATCAGTAATATTGAGATCAAAGCCCTCAAACACCAAATACTAATTTTAAATTGCATGCAGGCCTGAAGCTGGTGTTTAATTCCTCCATTCTTTTCCTCTGTAGGCATTTATGTCCATGTTCCAGATCCTAACCCAGGAAGGATGGGTAGACGTAATGGACCAAACCCTAAATGCTGTGGGACATATGTGGGCACCTGTGGTTGCCATCTATTTCATTCTCTATCATCTCTTTGCCACTCTGGTGAGTTTAGCATTCCTTTTCGATTATGTCTTGGAATTCGTAATGAGATGAGCCTTCACAGATATTTGGCCTATTGTCAATTTCAAAATGAGAGCCAAAAGGCAAGCGCAGGGTAGTCCAGTTGGATGGGATCCCTTCCATTCTAAATTCCCACAAATCAATGAACTGCATGATTTATTAAGCTAGAAGTTGTCTCCATCAGGTACAAGTGTTTGCGAGAGAGAAAACAAGACAACACAAAATGAAAATCTCACATTTACATACTGATTTAACTATCCCTAAGCATTCGCACCTAAATGATCTAAGGATCAAACCAGAACTACATTATTATTTTTTTTATCATGTAGAGACACTCTCTTCAATTTCACCACATCCTCTTCACAGCTGTAATTAAACTGAAGACAGAAGCTGCAGACCTCAGGGTGCAGTCAGTTAATTAGAAATCAACACAGTGTTTTTGTGCTACATGCAACTGAAAAAAAAAAAAACACATGGGAGAAAATAAAACATATAGCTGCAAATATTGTAAAAGCACAAGGAAACTGAATACTAAAGTCCAGGTAAAATTGACTTCTGTCACACAAACAGATTTTTCTCTTCGATGTATTTCTATTAAAAACAAAGAAAAAAAGTTGCAAAATGCAGCCTAAGTTGCTAAATGACATACTATGGTATGTAATTCACAGGTCTTTCTAATTCCAAATGCATATCCCCATATAATGAATTTGTTCATATTTAAGAAGCCAATCTAAGCTCTAATATTATGTTGAAAGTTCCAAGTTAAGGTCTCGAATGTTACCCTTTATCAGGAACACAGGAAATAAAAAGAACTGCTACTATTTATTGACTGGCAAAATGTTTCACAATATTATTCATATTCTTTGGAGCACGCAAGTTAGGTAATGTTCCCAATTAACAGACGATGAAACTGAGGCTCAGGAGAGTTTAATAGTTTCCCCGATGTCACACAGAGTGTAGATGTTAGGGCCACAGTGTTCCCAGTTCTGTCTGGTCTGGCTTGGGCCTATAGTCTTGCTACTACTCATTGCTGCTTCCCTAGATAAGGAAGTTTAAAGTTGTTACCGAAAGTGTCTTCATCAAGTCAAGCCTCTTCCAAAGAGTAACTAAAACAAAGCAAATTACATATGATCTCTGAGGTCACTTCCAATTCTAAATATCTGTGCATTAAATAAGTTCTTGAGAAACTAGCTGTGTTAACTTAGCAGTTGTGTTTGCTATAGACAAAGGGTTTCAAAACTGAGACATGTCCATCAAAAAGTTTATGAGGATACATTGCCATGAGGTGTACAGTCGTGGGTTCAAACAGTAGAACCACATAGAAATAGTTTTGGCATTTTTTACTTGGAGTTGACTTTTAAAATATTCACAAAGGAATGAACATTGGGCAGTAGGAATGGAGGCCTGGCTTTCAGAGCTGAATCTGGCTGTGCTGGTGTTTGCATAACACTTAGCCCTGGGGTCTTTGCATCCTTCTTTCCAGGACTTTTAAGTCTGTGTCATTCATTCATTCATTCATTCATCCATCCATCATTCGTTTATTCACTCATGAATTCAACTAATGTTTGTTAAGCACCTACTTTGAATTTAAGTCACTCTAAAACTATGGAATAATGTGGAGACTATTGATTGTGGGTTAAATGCAGGATAGATTTGATTGAAATCATCTATATAAGGGAATATAACTCTCATTGTTTTATAGCAATCAATCTAATTGTTTTCCTAATAAAACAATATAATTGTTTGCTCTCCTCATTGCAGATTTTTTACACTCAGAAATAGGTTTGATTCTTAAATCAGAGGCACAAATTATGAAAGCTGAAAGAAAAAGCTGTCTAGCCTAGTAAATTACTTAGTAATATAATATTTTTTCAAGTGAGATTCTACTGGGTCACTAATACCATGAAATGAAATATTAAAACTGGTACATAGCCTTCTTGGGCAGTCTAAATCTTCTTTATGGGCTACAAATCTGGCATTGATTATAGAACAGTTAAGCATATCCAAGGACTCCTGGGGTTCATCTGAGGCTTTAGGAATCTGTAGAGCACAACTTGAAAACCCATATCTAATTCCACTCCTTTGCTCTACTGATTTAAGTATCTGCCCCAAACACCTATTATAATTTTTTTCATTGTGATTTTCAATAAATAGTTCTAAGTTAAAACTAAAAATTGAAATCATTTATTATTTTATTCACAATTTTTTTTAATCTGTAAAGCAATTGAGAATTGAAAAGTCTACATATCCGTGAGAACAGTTTGGTAAATGTGGTATAGTACCAGAGTGCAGAATTGGAGTCCTAAAATCTAGATTCAGGATTTAGTTCTGCTGGTCACTAGGTATATGACTTCGCTTCCAAAGTTATTTCCATCAGTAACTTTCTTGATCTTCATGTTGTGTTATATCTGAAAGTGAAAATTATAATGTACAACACACCTAGTTTCCAAGGTTGCCATGTATATGTGAGTTAACCTTGTATTTTTGAGGATGTTTTAGCGATGGTATAAGAGGATGATGTAGCTATTACCAAAAATAACTTCCTATAAGTTTAAATAAGATGATATGTGCATTCAAAGCTATATTTTAATAAATGCTAAATTGCATTAGGTTAGTTCATATGTTTTTAATTTCTCTAAGTAAAGTGTTGTTGATCAGTTTAAAGTATCATATATGTCACTTCCTGGACCAATCTCCCCTCTCCCTTCTCTCCTCCCTTCCCTCAGGCAATGACTGCGATAAATGTAGTATGAATTCATCTTCCAGTTTTTAAATCATATTTCACTAAAGTTAACATACTATCACTTATAAGAAGACTCATTTTGTTTAACACTAAGAAAAAAACCATTGAACTGTACACATAGATGATAAGGTGCATCCTTATTGCAGAGAAAGCAAATGTGTGTCTTAAAATCAATGAAATGCAGAGGTTTCCCTCACATGTATGCATCTGTTAAAAATATATAGGTTGTCATCTAAATACATTTTATACCATAAATGTTAAATATTAATATTAAGTTGTTTATTAGTTTGGGAAACACTGCTCCAGTGAACTGGTGGCCATCCTTGGGGAGATGTCTCGTTACACACTTCTCTCCCTGTAATGTCCAGACTCTGTGCTGAGGACATGTTATATATGGTCCTGTGTGTCCCCCGCTTACTAGTCACTAGTAGCAGCAATTTTCAGAACAAATGCTATCAAACTCTACATATATTCTGTAGTTTAGTTTTTCACCAAATAATTGGTTTTGAGATCTTTTTATCTTAATACACATGAAGTTAATTTGGTCATTATTATAGAGAGTCATATACTAACTAGCCCACAAATTGAATATGCCATATTTGTTTATCAGTTTCCTTCCTAACAGATATTTAGGCTATTTTCCAAGGTTTTACTTTTATAATGCTGCAATACATTTATAAATTGTGTCCACTGGTGTGAGGGTTTCTCTAGAATATACGCTGGAAAGTAAAATGCCTAGATCTTGGATACTGCCCAAATGGCTCTATACAGGGGGTCTGTAAGCCCAGACACGAAATCCAGTCTACCACCCAAACTTATACAGCCTGTGAGCTAAAAATGGTTTATATGTTTTTAAATGATTGTGTGAGTAAGTAACCACGTAATATCCTAGATGTTGCCCTGTGGGCCTGGAAGTCTAAAATATTTACTGTCTGGACCTTTAAGAAAAAAATTGCAGACTCCTGTTCTATAGACAAACTAATTTACCCTCCCAAGTGTAGTGGTTGAGAACTCCTGTGTTCTTACATTCTCACTTATCTGGATATTGTTTGGCCTTTAAGATTTTGATAATGTTGTGAGTGAACAGTGGTATAAAATTGCCTTAACTTGCATTTTTGCATTTCCATAATTATTAATAAGGGAGCACCTCGTCGTGTGATTATTGGCTATCTTCTTTGTGACTCACACAATCATTTGCTTTACCTATTTTTCTAAAAACTAGTTTGTCTTTTTAAAATTTATTTGTTGAAGTGGCATATATATTCTGGATATTAATCTCCTGACTACTACATATGTTGCAAATGCCTTCTCTTAGGCAGTATTTTGTTATTCTGATTTGTCTGTGATGTCTTTTGACATTATATATTTCTATTTTATTTTTAATTGACAAATAATAATCATATATACAATAGTCCTCCCTTATCCCTAGGGTATATGTTCTAAGACCCCCAGTGGATGCCTGATTGTATCCACACACACTATGTTTTTTGCTATACATATATACCTATGATAAAGTTCAGTTTATAAATTAGGCACAGTAAAAGATTAACAACAATAACTAATAGAACACTTAAATAAACGTTTTATGTGAATGTGCTCACTTGCATGTGTGCTCTCTCCCATTCTCAAAAAATCCTAATAGTTTTGGACCGCAGTTGGCCATGGGTAACTGAAACCACAGAAAACAAGACTTTGGATAAGGCAGGACTACTACATTGATGGGGTACAATGTGATATTCCAATACATGTGTACATTGTGGAATGATCATATTAGGTCAAAACTCTCAGTTTTTCACTTATGCTCTATATTTTGAACTCATGCTTAAGAAATTCTTTCTCACTCTAAAATAATAAAAATATTCTCCTATATCTTCTCATTTTTTACAATTTTTTTCACCTTGAAGTCTTTAACACGTATCAACTTATTATTTGTATATAGTGTAAGCTAGATGAAATACACTGTTTAAATAAAACTCAAATTGATTTTTCTCAGCCAGATTTACATGAAAAAGTTAAAGCTTTAGAATATTTACTTGGTTTCTCTCATTATGAAGTCTAAAACAATAAAGGTAAACTATGAAAACATTTTAATTTATAAATGATTTTTAAATGAGAAATAATTGATTTAATGAAAGAAAAAACACTGTGTAACTAAATTAAAACAAAGATTATCACTTCTATACTACCCCAAAAGTCTGGTACTGAAGTTATTTCCCCAGTTCCCTGGAAATTTTGCTTAAAATGTGATCAGCAATTGTTTTTCTTTTCCTGTATGTTCTTAGACTGACAGTTACTATAATGGGCTCTATCAGGTGACTTGGCACAGTTTTACTGAACTTCTACTACTATGTATGGGTACTAATCTGCATCCTGGCCAAAGTGGGAAAGCTTAATCCATGTCCTCTAGAGGCTACAACTATTAACAATAGGGAGTTAGCACTAGTAAAACACAGACCAACTAATCAAAAAATATATAAAACCTCTGATTCAAGGCCTAAGTCTGCAGGTGATACAAGAGATGTGTGCACATTGCTACTTGCACTGAGATCAATGCCAATATAATAAACACCTGTTTCCCCATTGTTTCAGATCTACCTGATAAGAAATATTTAAAATATTGATAGTAAAACAGCTGAAGATGGTTTGTGGATCAACATGTAAATATGTGCTTGAAAATCACAGGCCTGTGTTAAATATACACTGCATGCCCTTAAAAACTGAACTTGCACAAGTTAAAATCTTATTCCATAAGCCTGTCTTTAGGCTTGAACTTACTTGAGCATTTTGTTTAATTTTATGTTTTTTTTTTAAATACTGCAAAGCATTTTAACACAAATGGGGGAAAAAACAAAACACAAGTCTACATAAATATACCAGCTCTGATTTGTCTTTTATTCATGCTGACCAGTGGTGCCGCACAACCTGGTGAGTTCCTGATTTAGTCTTCTCAGGGACAGGCATGTGCCAAGCAGCAAAAAAACAAAATGTTTGGCTGCAGCTTGTTCTGAAATAAAGAACAGCAGGCTATTCCATCACCCCTGGGGGCACCAATTTGTCAGCCCCCAGTGAAAATCAAGCTTAAGTGCACAGCAAATGCATATTCATAACCATTATCTATTGTCCCTTTAAATATCTCCCTCTTCTGCCAGGTATGTATTCAGTATTTCTGTCCTGACTGATTGCAGTTTACAAAATGCTTGTTAAATTCATCTTTTTCCCCACTTTTGCCAATGATTTGGGGTTAAGGACTATGGAAGACTTAACCAGTTGAAAAACTCGTTTTTTTTTCCCCTGCAATGTTTTTCCCTTTATTATTGTTTCAAAGGAAAGCCCTGTGATGTGAATGCTGAAAAGAGAGAAAATGTAATTAACGTTGATTGTGGATAGTCTTTTTGTTACCTTTGAAGTACTGAAATTAACACAGCAATCTCTTGATTTTGCCTAGGTAGCAGCAACTTGCTGAGAATATCATTTTTTTGCTGACAGAAATGGACATTCCAAAGTGTGAATTAAATAACTTGATTTCATAGAATTCATTTAAAAGTGCATCTGTGTTGAACATATCCCATTTTACATGGCTCTGGTTACATTTAACTTTTTGTTGACCCATATAAAAAGTGAAATTATTTCATACTACAGGCTGCAAGACAGCGTAGGATAGTGTGATTTTAAGTGGTAAAAAGGAAAAAAAAAACCGCAAGATTATGGGACATTGATTTCTGTTGTGCTTCTATTATATACTTAAAAATAATTTAAAAGTAGAAATTATTAATAAAGTTCACAGTAGAGAAATGAGATTAAAAGTGACATTTCAGCTAAAGGGCCATCTTTAAGCTATATAAAAGAAAAAATAGTAAAAATAAGCTTTATGAAAGAAATGAAAATGAAAAGGGAAAGATATATATGTGTCTGTATATATTTATATATATATATGGTGAGGTCATGACTATATGCAGTTAGAAAGAATGTAAAATAGAATATGTTGCTGCTACAGCAATAGAAATTCTCAACCAAGAAAATCCATTCTGGATGATAAGGCTGCCTTCTTGCAAAAATAAACCATAACTCAGCAGCCCAAATCATGTGAATTCAACAGTGATTCTTATATAGAGAGAATGAGAACTACAGTGTGTTGGACAGAATGATTTGTGTCACAACAAAATTGGAGGAAATAATAATTATAAACACAACTATTTCAGTAACTCACTGAATTTGACTGAAATTTGTTGTGGGTAAATGGAAGAAAGACAAATTTTTGTCTGCAGTTAAATGTATAAAACTTAAACATAGCAAATACCTAGCAAACCCTTAGCTCAGGTGGCTCTGGGATTTTTCAGAGGAGTGGAAGGAAGAAAAGCAGAAGTTGGAGAAAGAGAACAGTAATAAAGAATATTAGAGCAGGTGAGCACCTGTAAGACTCTGGGACAGGCACCATACTGAAACTGGAAAATCACACTTTTGAAATCTACTGAGCTAAGAAGGTCAAAATTCCATTATATCTTTCATAAAATTTCTAAGAAAGAGGCTTCCCAGGCTTCAGGAGACTTGACATGTGGTGTTTTCCACATTGAATGCGTTGTCAATGCTAAAAGTATCTTGGGACCAGGCATTATAACCTGAGGAAAAGAATTAGATACCTGAAAAATTTTATTACTCTTTACTTTTTCATTGAAATCAATGATTCATGATATATCAATATAGATCACAAAATAAAAGATGGATACAGCAGCTATATATTACACAGTAGAACGAATACTATGTTGCATATGAATATAATCAAATGTTACAGACCCGTTATAAGTGGCAAATAGCCAATGGACAAAAGAAAATATATTTGAATTTCTTTTTTTAAAGCATTGCACAAAGTAAACACCACTGTGTTGAAAGTTTACAGGTACTTTAACAAACTTCAAGAAAAAAATGGGCCAGGTGTGGTGGCTCATGCCTGTAATCCTAGCATTCTGGGAGGCCGAGGTGAGAGGATTGCTTGAGCTCAGAAGTTCGAGACCAACCTGAGCAAGAGCGAGACCCCATCTCTACTAAAAAAGAAAAAAAAAAAAAAAAGGAAAAATTAATTAGCCTATAGTCCCAGCTACTTGGGAGGCTGAGTCAGGAGGATTGCTTAAGCCCACAAGTCTAAGGTTGCAGTGAGCTATGATGATGCCACTGCACTCTACCCAGGGCAACAGAGCGAGACTCTATCTCAAAAAGAAAAAAAGGAAATGAAGGGGTATGTCATTAGCCTTTTTTCCCCTAAAATTGTGTCATTAAAAAAATAGTGACATAGTATGCCATGCTATATATGAATTAAATACTATGTAAATGTAAATATTAAAAAATAAATAATGCAAAGCAAATTGATTATGTAATTTAGAACTGACCAAGTATAAAAATAAAAGTGTTTCATATGAATGATGAAGCTCTTGTGATTCAATTTGGCAAGTCCCTGTAAAAATCTTTTATTACATCAATAACATTTTAATGTAAACCTGTAAATCACATTTAATGGCTATGGAAAACCTTTTGGCACAGCACATGTGGCACTTGTAGTAGGCAAACATGGACTGAAAATAAGATGCAGACAGCGATGCAGTGGGTTCAGATTATTAATGAGCATTACCTCAGCTTTCTATAAAAATGGAACAAACGAAAACACCCAGAGAGCTGGTTCTTGCTTTCAGAATTAGGGTTTGTCACCCACTCCCAGGACTGTCAGTACCGTGTGTTACGAGTGGCTGATGCCCAGGTCAGCCTGCTTTCTCAGTCCAATTCCACACAGCGCTGGGTTTGTGGGGAAATACTGTATCACCGACAATGTAGATTAAATATGATGGAAACCAAGCTGCCACCTCCCCTGACTTCTATTTCTTTATCGCAGTCGTATTGTCACCTTATTAGAGTCTGAGAAAAGAACGACAAAGTAATTCTCACCTCCTGGCAATCGGCTGAAAACTCACCCTGCATCTCCTGAACCTTCTATTTCCAAAGACACATCAAAGGCCACAGACCAGACTTTAGTCATCTCTCACCCTGAGTGCCAAGTTGTCACCTTATCACAGTGCCCTCCACACCAGGGACGTGGAGACAAGAATCAAGCCAAAAGTCCATGTCCAAACAGAGCTTCAGGAAGAAACTCAAGCTCTGCACACACCTTTCTGACTGGTTCCTCTTTTCAAATAGTTTCTGCCTTGGCCATCACATTGTCACAGTAATTGAACAATACTGCCTAAACATTCAAAGATAAGTGTTGAATAAAATTAGGTTTTATGCTGGTTTAAAGCAAACTTTAAACTTTCTCTTATATTATTCTTAGATTTGTTGACAACCCCTCCCCAGCAGTTTGTTCCCAATCCTGCAAGCCTGGGGCTTCCTGTGGCAGAGTCCCGTCCGCATCTTCCCAGCAGAGCCAGAGCTTTTCCTCTCCCAGCCTTTCCCTCTCCCATCCGCCACGAACATCAGACTCTTCTGCCAGGACAGGGAGAAAGTGCAGGTAGCATCCCACGGCTGTCTCTGACCTCTGCTCTGAGAGTGGCTTTTTTTCCCTTTCCTCCAAGAAAAATATATGAAATACACTTTAAAAAACAAAACAACGTAAGAAGACACTATACATCTAATAACCTTTGGTTGAACTGCACTTCATACCATCCAGTTAGTGGTTTCAACGAGGCAGTTTAAAATGGATACATTACATGCAATAAAAACGAAAAAAAAAAGCCAGAACTTTTTAAAGGGAAAATTTAACAGAGAAGAAACTAATGGCATCGCTTTGTGACTATTTCAGCCTCCCTCTCCTGTCCCCTGACCTCCCTCTGTGGCACTCAGACCGACTTCCCACCCCGCCTGCCTCCCCAGCCACTGAGCCCCCTCCCTGGAAGCCAGGCGCTGTCCAGACTCACCCAGGGGCCAGGCCCCAACAAGCCGCATGCCTCCACCCCACCCCCCAGAATGTCTTTCTCTCAGTTCTCTTCCTGCCAAAATCAACTTGCTCCTTGTACCTTGGTACCTTGGGAGCGCGTCCTTGGGATCTTTATCAGTGTCTCACAATCTTAACTAAGTAGAGCTCGGAAGATGTTCCTAACCCATGTACCCAGATGGGCTCTCAGAAATCTAAGTGCTCAGATGGTATAGAACTAAATTTGCCATACTCTGCTAGGCTTTAGTTTCTGGTTGTCCCTCTTCACACGTATGTGGCTGCCTTCCCCATGCCACCCCCTCCAATTTTCTTGCACATTTCTGCTTGCTAAGAGGAAATAATGTTTTCTGGGATGGGGCTTGAGAGAGACAGAAGGCCTTGAAGGGAAAGTGGTAGGGGAGAGAGAGGGAGAAAGAGAGAGAGAAAGCATGTTTCCATGGGAGGTGGCAGTGCCTCACACTGGGGACAGCAGCAGTGTTGGTACCCATCTGGGTGTGTTTTGACATCCAAGACTTGACCCCACTTTTTGTCTGAACTTGAGGGGGAAAGAGGCTTGATGGGGCCCCTCATGGACAAGGAGCAGCCTGGGCAGAGCTGGGAAGCTGCCTGAGAGGTCTAGGGAGAGAGGCCCGAAAGATACCCCAAGAACAAGTCTCTCTTACTTAGTTCCAAGTGGAACGGCAGGAATTCTAAGCTTGCCTAAGAGTCGAGAGCTAGTGAGTCTGTTGTAGGAACAAGAGCCTAGGTCAAAGACCAGACGGAGAGTATAGCGGGTTGAATGGGAGCCCCCAAAAGATATGTCCCTGTCTTTTTTTTTTTTTTGGAGATAGGGTCTCACTCTGTCACCCAGGCTAGAGTGCAGTGGTGTCATCATAGCTCACTGCAACCTCCAACTTCAAATTTATGGGCTCAAGGGATCCTCCTGCCTCAGCCTCCCGAGCAGCTGGGACTACAGGTGTGTGCCACCATGCCCAGCTAATTTTTCTATTTTTTGTAGAGACAGGTTCTCGCTCTTGCTCAGGCTGGTCTCAAACTCCTGAACACAAGCAATCCTCCCCCTTCATCCTCCCAAAGTGCTGGGATTACAGGCCTGAGCCACTGCACTCAGCTTATGTCCCTGTCTTAACCCTCAGAAACAAAGAACATGACCTTATTGGAAAGAGGGTCTTTGCACATGTAATTTAAGTAAGGATCTTGTGATGAGATCATCCTGGATTATCTGGGTGGGCCCTAAATCTAGTGGCAAGTGTCTGTATAAGAGACAGAAGAGAACAAGATGTGAGGATGGAGGCAAGTATGATGGTGCCACAAGCCAAGGGATGCCTGGGCCCGCCAGAAGCTGGAAGGGACAAGGAGGAATTCTCCCCTAGAGCTCTTGGGGAGTGTGTGGTCCTGCTGACAACTCAGTTTTGGACTTCTGGCCTCCATAGTTGTGATAGAATAAGTGTCTGTTGTTTTAAGCCACCAAGTATGAGTGATTTATTACAGCAGCTCTAGGAAACTCGTACAGAGGGTATCACTGTGGGTCAGAGATCTTAGCTGGAATTTCAGAAGCCAATATGGTGAGCAAGTGAGCAAAGAGATCCCCCAAAACAAGCAACATCAGTACCCCTAAGAGGGGATGGAGGACACATTACAAGCTCAGAGTGGTAACCTTGACCTGAGACTAGGCCTGAAAAGAAAAGGAACATTTATTCAAATGTAACAGAGTTAGTTTTAAAGAACTAAATAGAATTGATATAGCAAGATTATGTTTTCAGCCATCAACAGAAATAGGGGATTATGAACAAAATTCATTTACAGAAAAACCAAGAAAATAATTTTTGTTTCACATATGTAAATTTACATCTGTATATTTTCAGACATAGTATAGGCTATTATACTACACATCAGTGTTGTTGAGGAAGAATTAAATGAAAAAATGATAGCTGCAATTTGTTGAGCTTTTGTTGTTATAGCCATAATATTTTACAAACGAGGGCCCTGAAACTCATTTGTTGGCTAGTGGTTGCCACGTTGCTCATAGCTGGCAGAACCTGTTTGCTACTCGAGGTCTCTGACTCCAAGCAAGTTCTTTTCCACCAGTCTGCCAACCTATGTCTGCTTAATTCGACTGTTAACTCTGTTGCAGTGAGTGCGATTTTGTATTTAGGTTTCCAACCAGGCAATGCCTGACACATCGATGGAGTCCAATCAACTGTTTGTCGAATTTAATCGAATAACACAACCTCACTGTCCTTGAGTAGCCTGCCATCTGTCTGGTTTGGGGAAAATAATTAAAATTAAAATGTCCTGCCAATCCAGAAAACCTCTCCATAAAGGCAGAAGAGAAAGAGAACAGTTTTATCATGGGGCAGGCATGAAAGCAGACTGCATGCACCTCATGGGGAATGCCCTGAATCTCACCCTTTTGTATCACCACATTCCATGTATGTTCTCGAGATAAAAATAACGAGTACGCAAGTAAGAAAACTTGACAGCACCATTTGTTAAATATAGTTCATCCTAAATCCACCTGGTAATTGAGGTGGCCATCTGTGGTAGCTGACTGCTTTTATCCAAAGGAAAATTAAAACTTCTCATATCTCCACGACAAGTAGGTAGCTTTACAACTTGAAGCCAGACATCTAAGTTAAACTCCCACCCTCCACCCAGAAGGGGAGATAGAGGCATTATCTTCCTTGATATTTACATTATTTCAAAAAGACAGCCCTCAGGCCCTTAAGGAAAATATCCCTGGGTTGTAAAACTGGTGAGAGGCTTATTTAGCTTTTAAAAGTATTTATATACATCTCAAAGGGAAAGAGACAGAATTTACAATTATACCTCTTCTAAAGGAAATGCTCTAAGAAAAGGGAGGGAAAGAGCCTCCATTTCTTTTCTTCTTTTGTTTTTTTTCCTCTTTTTTTCCTTTTTTAGATTTGTGTTTGCACATTTACTGGAGAGATAGGAAAACCTGTGTCCTAAATTAGGACACAGAGCAAGGCCTGCTCGAGTGCCCAGGAGTCATAGAAGTGATGTAAGATATTACATCAGTATCAATTACATCAATATCTTACATCACTTCTCCTGTAATATCTTACATCACTTCCTCCTGGCAGGAGGACACTGGCAGATGACGTCTCAGAATCTGGGGTGAGGACTCAGGGGAAGGTGGATTCCTCCCCTTATATTACTTTTTATCGTCAAGGTTATAGGAAGACAGCTAAACTTGGAGTGAACTATAAATTTTCCAGCTTAGAAAAATGCCGGTTTAGAGTGCGCCTGATGCCCAGATGCGGTGTGGCAGATGGGACGATGTCAGTAACAACCTCTGGTCCTGTGTCTTCTTTAAGTTCTTGTGAGATCCCAAAGGACATGGCTTTTAAAAAGAAAGGTGCTGCCACTTGTCCCAAGCCAAGCATAACCTGTCACAATGTAACAATGTTTATGTACTTGGAAAAGAGCTAGACATTCAATTATGCCCCATAATCTCTCTGGTACTTGAAATTCGTGGGTTAATTTCCTCAACTTTCTAACCTTCATATTTATCCATCTAATATTAACAAATGCAAATAATTTGTTAAGAGGGAAATCAAAAGGAAGAATATAAATTAGGAATGAAAAAGATAGTCAAATGAACGTAGAACTTTGGAGAATTCAAAGTTGAAAAGGGATTAGAAATTTAAATGTTTTTTAAATTCTACTATTTTGTTGTTTTCTTTCTCTTACTTTATTTACCTGTTATAAAAGGTCTTTTTTTTTTTTTTTTCTAATTTGGGAAATATCATGAAATACAGAAGGGGGGAATTCATTATTTCCCTACAGGGAGGTAGGCACCATTAACATTCCTAAAGTAACTTCTTCTAGCACTTCCTTTATTATTCTTTTTTATACATAGTTGAATTTCTACCATATATACTCCTGTTTAATATTGTAATATAAGCATTTTTCAATGCTATAAAAATTCATGAGCACACTAGTTATCTATTACTATGTAACAAATTACCCACACATTAGATGCTAACCATCAAATAGACATTTACTGTCTGAGTTTCTGTGGGTTAGGAATCTGGGACAGGCTTATCCAGGTGTTTCTAGTTCAGTGTCTCATGGGGTTGCAGTCGAGATGTTGGCTGGGACTGCAGTCACCTTCCAGGCTTTCCTGGGGCTGGAGTACCCACCTGCAAGATGGGTCACTCACACGGCCGTTGGCAGAAGGCCTCAGTTCCTCACTATGTGGGCCTCTCAACATGGCGTGCTCACAACATGGTGTCCACCAGAGCAGGTGATCCAAAAGAGAGCAAGGTGAAAGCCACAGAATATTTTAGTGCCTAGACTCAGAGGTCACACATAATAATTTCCATAACCTACTGGTTACACAGGCCAAACACTTCTAGTATAGGAGGGGACTACACAAGGGTGTGAACACCAGGAGCTCAGAACAATGGAGGCCATCTTTAAGACTAGCTACCACATAAGAATTTTTAATGGCTGCATGAATTTAATCATATAAATCTCTATAACTCTATTAACTACTTATGCAAAGTTGGATATTATTTCCAGTATTTCATTATTACAAAAAAACCCTTTAATAAGTACCTTTGTCTATTAAGTTTTTCATCAATACTTCAGATTACTTTCTTAGGATATAATCTCTGTGGTGGGATTGTTAAATGAGGAAAAAAAATTTCTTAATTTCCTTTTAAAATTGGTGTCATAAAACAAATTAATATTTTAAATTGTTTAATTAACACATGAATTTCCTTTAATGTATTCGTGATAAATACCTTAAAATGCCTATGCAATGAGTCACAACTGCATGTTTATTTTCATTTAACAAATTCTGTATACAATATATTTTAGGTACTATACTATATTATATATGATATTTTGATAATTATGGCATGTGGGTTTTTTCATTGTTATTTAACCATTTTATAGATCCTCCTGAGTTTGTTTGTTGCTGTTATTTTGGACAACTTAGAACTTGATGAAGATCTAAAGAAGCTTAAACAAGTAAGTAATGTATGGGGCATTTTTAAAATCTGCATTTAAAAAAAATAAGAGCAAAACATATTTACAGGTAATATGAAAAGAATTTGACCTTCAAAGTAAAAATAAAATAAAATTTAATCAGTAAAGGCAGTTTGACTGGACAAAATGATGTTCTTTTAGTTTAATTTTATCTAATATCAACAAAGGAAATGTTCTGTTATTCTATAACCATCCTAGGAATAGTTTTATATGATTATTTTTGAGTAAAAGGAAAATGGGCATAAGTATAGTAAATTGGATCTGGAGACCATTCTCCTTCTGCCATTAAATGATGGCTGGAAATGAAATGCCTCAGGGCGGGATTGCCATTTTGCATAATTACATGAAATATTCTTGATCATCGTTATAAAAATATTAAATATCAACCTCCCTGACCTTTAGACACCAAAAGAGAATTTCTTCTAGGTGCCCATAGTGATTATAAGAAGTAGAATAGAATAAGTGATCCCATGTGCACCCAATTATGTATCAAAACAGACAAGGTGTCATGATGGGTAAAGTTGTACCCAGAAAATGGACCTGGACATGTGTGAAGGCATGTTATCAGTGGCAGAGGATTATCAATTCATGGCTTCTGTTGCATAGAGGATACTTGGCTTGAATATTTGGCTCTGTCAAAAAGGAGAGACCCTTTGAGAAGCAGAACTGGTGAGAGAGGGGAACACTGAGCGAGACGTTCTTGGACCATCCTCCCTAGCACTGCGAGAGGAGTTAGGTTGGTAACACACAGAACCAAGGCTCTCAAACATTCTATTGGTAATTATATGAAGGCCACACACATTCAGGATTTTTAAAATTTGTCTATTTTTAACAAAGCAGAAAACATAACCTATTTACATTTAAATTTTTTTATATATCTAATGGTCACTTGAGGTATTTTATTACTCCAAAGCCTATGCTTTTAACCAAGGGTATCAATAAGAAGCAAACGTATTTGTTATAAAGATTACTACTATAAGCATATCAAGGAAGATTATAAGTTCTTTACTGTCCTTCAGCTACACAGGCAGATGGGTATCTCTCTGGTATGCTGAGGATGGTTTCTTCCAGATCTTTTCACTTTATGGTAGCAGGGATAGGTTCTTCAAATGAGAGTTGGACAGTTCTTTCATGCTGTTGATGAAAACACTTTATGTGGCTTCTAGTTGTAAGAAAAATATGTAATGGGTGAGTTCAAAATTCAAACTGATCAATTATTTAATTACACATGACCAATAACTGTATAACTGTATAATATATATTATATATAATAGCTGTATAACCACTTTCGACTATGCTTTACAAATCTGGCATTTAGCTATAGATTTTCCTTTATACCATGTTTATTATGCATAGATTTTGAATATCCCCTGATTGAATACATTAAAATGTATACTCTATAGATAAAATGAAAAATATTCTATTTTTTCTAACTGGCGCTACTGCCAGGTTTGGCCAAGTGAAATACTATATAATTACAGCCCACATTTGTAAAATAGTTTTTATTCTAAAAACCAGTAAAATAAATTGATAAGTAGCAAATTTTTTCAAGTTTATTAATCCAAACCTAAGAATATTTTGCAGTGTTGATTTTTTCAATATTTTAATTTATTTATATGTATACATATATATGTATAGTAGCCT
The DNA here is from genome assembly GCF_000956105.1 of Propithecus coquereli. NCBI lineage: Eukaryota > Metazoa > Chordata > Mammalia > Primates > Indriidae > Propithecus > Propithecus coquereli. Next base: position 3,093,714 of record NW_012146301.1, on the reverse strand, counting down.
ATTTAAACTTTTTGTCATTTATATATCTAATGGTAACTTTAGGCACTTCATTTTATTTTTATCTGACCCCAAGTGAAAAACCAATGATAAAAATCAGGACTTTAATTAGCATTGACTTTCTTCCTGGACTATAAAGTTTTAATAAACTATATGTCTCTTTTCTTTGAGTATGTATCATTAGTTATAAAATGGCTTTTATTTAATCACTTGATAGATATTAGTGATGCCTTGTGTTTCTGGAAATTGTGTACATCAGAACTGATTATCCAATTATGCTAGCCTACAATTTGGACTATGTTCTTTGAATATTTAGAGACATTAATATTAGAGCATTGAAAACTCCAATCATAAACAAAGCAGCAAGTCCATTTCCATTAGTACTCTTTGCTCTGTTCTTTATTTGTGATTGGACAGAAACTACACATCTGTTAAATTCATCTGTTAATTTCACACTTGAAAGTATTGAACTTGAAATTTATTTGAGCAAATATTATTATGCTAAGTTAAAGTGTTCCTAATTAACTTTCTTTCATTTTTGTATGAGAATGTTTTGTTTTCTTCACTATTTTAAAAAAATTGTGTCATTTTTCATATTCCCAGTTTTCCTTATTTTCAATGATCTTGGCCTTTAAGTTAGGGCTCATTTGCATACTTTGAAAAATACACACACACACATGAACATGTATGCACATCTGTGCACTTTTATACATACAAACGCGTAATAATGGGGATACCTGAAACTTTAAACTGTTTTTACAGCTTCTTTGAAACCTCCAATAAAAATATTTAATATTACCTTAAATATTTGTTTAGTTGTCCACGTACAGATCCAGTCCTTAAGATTTAAATATATATATACTCTATTTTTACTATTTCCAGATAGAGAATAGAATGGAGGAAATGCTAAAAAAAAAGTATTTGATTTTCTTAATGTTTCAAGCTCCAGAAAGCACTATTGCAAAGTCCATCTTTGTTCAGTTCAAACTTTTTTCATCTTTCACTCTCCTACCAATCAGTCTGTAGGTTTTCATAGCTATAGTAATATTTGCTGAATGCTTGCTCAGTGCCAGGTGCTTTATATTTTCATGTATTTTTCAAAACAATCATTCATTGCAGGTATTATTACTATATTCATCTTACATATGAGGAAACTAAGGCACAGATAGGTTAAGTAACTTGCCTAAAGTCACACAGCCAACAAATGCCAGAACTAGAATTTGAGCCCTGGAAATTTGAATCTAAAGCCCACATCCTTAAACTCCAAACTATATTGAACCAAACTAAAGCTATATAAATGCCAAATATGAGTCACGTAGGCTGTGCAGACTCACTCATAGGATTATTAATTATTTGTTTTTAAATAATGATGTTATAGATGACAAAGGCATCCCCGTGTTCATCAAATAACTGTTGAGGTGAGGGACAGTTTTCTGAGGAATGCAGGTGAACTAAACAACCCAGTCATTAAAACTATCCGAAATAGTTCTTTGTTTCCCCTCAAAACTCAGATGATCTAATCAGAGCCACTGGAGTTACCGCTTTGCCACGTGATGGCGGACACCACTCAAGGTGTGTCTTGTCTTAGTGACCTTCTTGAAGTAATGAGCCTCTTCAGACACATACATAATATGCTTGCAGCGTATTAGCATTTTAGCGAGGTCTCCAGAGACTTTTAAAGTACTTTATTATGATGTGTTAAAAATAATTGTGGGAAAATATAAAAGTCGGTTCATAGATATTTTTCAAGAGTGATAGAAATCAGTACCAGTTACTTCTAAAATGGGGGAGTTGAATGTAAAGCACTCAGTAGAGCTCAGTAGAGGAAGACAAAGTAGTTCTCATGCGTGGGAGCAGAGAGGCCACTGTTACGCTGGATGTGATGTGGTGGCAGAAGTTAGAATGGAGGAGAAGGAGGAAGTAAAGAAAACACCAAAGGTATGAAATTAAAGGAAAGAATATGAATATAACCCAGTGATAAAGGCGTAGGAAAGTGACCAAATCCAGGGTTAAGAACATAATAAAGTCAGTGGCCAAATGTCAAAGGACACTAACTTTCACTTAGAAGGCCCCTGAGGACATTATGGCTGTGGGGTCGTATCCTCAAGGAGAAACTCGGTACTCTATATATTTTCCTGTGTGATCTCCGTATGCTTTAGGGGTTGGTGTCTGGCCAGAAACTGCTCACTTCTAGGGATCCTCCTGAGAAGCTCTGGAGCCACTTTTAATACTTGAGGAAACCTAAAAGGAATTGTGCATTTACCCGACATAGCCCCCATATGCTAACTAAAATGTCAAGCTTAATATCTTAAGCTGGAAATCTGTAAATTCTAGGTGGCAGCACTGCTTCCTTAAGGCTAAAGTTCTGAAGTCTCTTCACATATGCCTTCCTTTAATTACAAAAAAAAAAGGCAACAATGAATTTCTTTTTGCTTAATCGAGGCATTTGGGAGGGGGAAAAAGGGTTTTTTTTTTTAAAGATACAATCCGGAGGGGAAAATAAAAGGGCTTTTTGCAGATGCATTTTGAGAGGTTCTGATGTAAATGCTTATTCCCACCACCTCTCTCCAGGATATCAGCAGTGTGTGCCCTGATGGTCACTAATGTGGCTTTTCTTTTGTCACTCCTTAAAATAATGTTCCAAAAAGTCACCCAAATTATACATCCACATAAAATTACCCCTGTTGCTTTCCCTTCGTGTTATGTATAAGATGCAACCAATTCCTAGCAGCCGTAGAACAGCAAGAGTCTTTCCGTAGCTGCCATAGTTTACATGACCCCATAGCTAATGAAATAGAGACCACGCTTCTCTTTACGGCATCCGCAAAACACAATACAGTGATCTGGAAAAAATATTTAAAATTGTTTTTAAAATCGAGATCTAAAAATTGACTAGAAATGAGATTGCGAATGTGTGATTGTGGTGAGCCGCTGAAAATCCGAATCAGTTGGTACAGAAGCTAAAAAACCCTTGACCTAAAACTATCCTCCGAACAGTAGTGATAGATGATGACCTTGAAGTTCAAGTGATGTGGAAATAACCCTGGGGAATGTAGATGGAGTTTTGCAAATTTTGAAAATGAAGAGAATTCTTGCAGCTTTAATGATTTTTGCAAATTCAGTTCAAGAAATATATAAAGGGTGTTCTTTTAAGCAGTATAAAATTCATTAAGCTATGAGGGAAAAAAACACAGAAAAGCCTTAGGGAAAGAATCATTGAAAAGAGAAATACAGATAGTCTGTTTAGATTAAATTCAAAGCTATGAAATTAAAAACTGTTTCCCCAGCTCTGTATCCAGTCTTATTTGAATCCTGGTTCAAATTCGATGACATTTGGTCTGTGATACAGAGTCCACTGCATAGTGGTAGGTGGATATATCAGGAAGCTTCTCTCTCTTATTGACTGTGATTTTTTAAAAAATAAAAACAACAAAAATCTTATATTTTTTGTTAAAATATGAGCTCCAGGTTAATACTTTGTTTAGCCTTACCCTGTGTGATGGTTAATGTTATGTGTCAACTTGCCTGCTCTAAGGGATGCCCAGATAGCTGGCAAAGTACTTTTCTGGGTACATCTGTAAGACTGTTTCTGAAAAACACTAGCATTTGAATTGGTAAAGTAGAACAGATCCCGTCTCCAATGTAGGTGAGTATCACCCAATCCTCTGAGGGCCCAAGTAGAACAAACAGGTAGAGGAAGATTGAATTTGCTCTCTGTCTGATTGTTGAGCTGGGTAAATGATCTTCACCTGTTCTCAGGGCTCCTGGTCCCAGGCCTTCAGACCTAGACTGAAACCTACACCACTGGCTTTTTGGTTCTTGGGCCTTCAAATTACACCTCTGGCATCCATGGGTCTCCAGCTGACAGATGGCAGACCGTGGGATTTAGCAGCCTCCATAGGCACATGAGCCAATACTTTAAAATAAATAATTAAATATATTCTATCGGTTCTTTTTCTCTGGAGAATCCTTCCTAACACACCCTGAAACTCTCATTTGCACCTCTATTTCGCCTGCTGTATTGAGCCTATTCCAGATTCAGGCTGGTAGCAAGGAGAGAGGGGTGCCGCTGGGGGATGCCATTCAGCCATTCAGCTCTGGTTGCCATCTCATGATCTGGTTGCCTTCGCTCTTCTCAATATTTTGTCAATTTCCTATAAGGGAACTCAAACTTACATACTTTAAAAGAGAGTGATGGAACTGCTACAAGAACAAATGCTACCTACTGAAAACTACCTTGTGCAGGCACTTCATATTTAATTATCAAATTTAATCCTAAATATTAAAGATAACATTTAGGGCAGTTGATGTCTTGCCCAAGCTCACACAACTTATAAGTACCTGGGTTGGGACAACACAGGCTCTCTGGCTCTAAACCAGGTCCTTGCCAAAAGATGCCGTGCTGCCTGCTCAGAGAACTGGTTCCTTCGTTTATAGTGAAAAGCATGTCTAGGAAGTGGATTGGGGGAGATGCTCATCCAATTTGTAGATCAGCATATTCTCTCCCGGTGGGTGCACAGACAGGAAGCCAAATTATAATCAGAATATAGCTTAGCAAACCGGGAATCGGCATGGGATGGGGTGAAGGAGGATTGTGCGATTCAAATACACAGTGGCATAGGCTGAGATCACCTGAGATATCCATGGTACAGTTGAGATATTACTGATCCAGAGACTAAATCGACCCATTCTGTAAGCCTAGGGTCTGGATACTCAGCTGCTGTGCTGCAGGTATTGTGTTAGGGGCAAGGGACATACAATGGCCAGAACGCTGTTTCTACCCTCAAATAACTTGTGAGCTGGTGGGAGAAAGTGACATGTAAACAGGCACTTTTGTTTCAACAGTGATCATTATAAGGGTTTTTGGAAGCACACAAGAAACATACCTAATGCAGACTATGAAATCGGAGACATTTTCTCACAAGTATGGTGTAGACTGAAATCTGAAGGCTGAGTAGTGCTTACCCCCCTGAAGGGAGTTGGGGGAAAATGGCTTGAAGGAGGGCACTCAAGACCAAGGGAACAGCAAATTTTTCTTTAATGGAGAAAAAGCATAGTGGCTTTTTGGACACAAAAAGTTCACTGTGGCTCAAGGGTAGAGCAAGAGAGAAAATGGTGAGCCAGAAAAATAAGCAGGGACCAGTAGATGGAATGCTGTGAGCAGCACTAAGCATCTAGACACTATCCTGATGACATTTATGCCAAAGAGTGGCATAGTCATACCTGCATGCTGGCTTTGCTGTGGAATGAACTGGAGGGCACCCAGATTAAAGATAGGAGCATTAGTTCTCTCGGCAGGCGGTGACGGCAGCCTGAACTAAAGGAAATAGAGATAAGAGAATACCAAGGGGTGGTGGAATACGGAGGAAAGGACGTAAGAGTTGGATGTAAGAAGTGAAAAAACATAGGGGATGAGGGTGTCATCCAGGTTTCTAGATTGCCCTAGGTGCACCAAGACAGAGAATACGGGATAAAGAAGAAATAGGGGGTTTGTTTGTTTTCTTTTGGGGAATGGAGGTTGGTCATATTTCCCATGAGATGCCTAGGAGATACCTGTGAGACCATGTCTATGGATATATAAGGTTTAAAGCTTAGGTTCATCCTGGAGAGGAGCAAAGTCAACAGGCAGATGGTAATTTAAAGGAAGAAAATTCTGACACATGCTACAACATGGATGAACCTTAAGCACATCATGCTAAGTGAAATAGCCAATCTCAAAAATTCTATATGATTCCACTTATATGAGGTAGCTAAGGTAGTCAAATTCGTAGAAACAGAAAGTAGAACAGTGGTTACCAGGGGCTGGGGAGAAGGCTAGAAGGGAATTGTTTAATGGGTACAGAGCTTCAGTTTGCAAGATAAAAAAGTTCTGGAGCTTTGTTGCACAACAGTGTGAACGTAATTAATACTGCAGAACTGTACACTTAAAAATGATTAAGATGGTAAATTTTATGTCATGTGTTTTTTACCACAATTAATTTTTTTAAATTTAAAAGTGGTCATCATATTAACAATAAGGAGGAAGTTAGTGATGGCAGTAAGACCTGGCTCAAGGACTTCGATGGTGCAGAGGATGAGGAATGAATGATAGCTGGAAAAGTGAAGATGAATTGCCAGCTTTTCCTGTTAAACTCCTCATACTCTAAGTTTCCAGAAAGACCACCTAGTTGCTGATTGATTCTTAATTTTTTTGGATATGTTAACAATACTTACTACAGTGCTGCCCAATTTTTTCCATTGTGGTATGCATGGAGAATGATACAACACACTGAAGTCAACAGGGGGGAACCACAGCAGCTGGAAACATCAGATATCTAGGACTCCTGCCGCTCCAGGAAACACTCCGCTGCCCAGGAGGTAGAGGATCAGTCCCCTGAAGAACCTATAAATCATTAGTGGCTGAGAATTGGGAAACTAAATTTCACTCAAAACCGTTGATGCTACCCAACTCCACTTGATGCAACTCTCTCAGTCTTTTTAGTCAGAGATGACTCTTGTTGTCAATTTACAAATTATTGCCCATAACTTTCCATGATGTAAATCTCAAAAGGTCATCTTTGATAGCATTTGATCTGCTGTTTCTGAAACAGCTCCATCAATGTTAGACTTACGTTTTTATAATACATTTTTATGTCACACTAAGATAGGAACAGCAATAAAATTGGTTCAAAGAAATGAAATAGCTAAGATCGAAAACTGTTTAGATCAACATTTAAGCCAACAGGTCACAACCGATGCTCAGAATTTGGAAATATCAATTATCAGCATGAAGACAGTAGCCCAGAAATCTAGAAGTCAATGCAAAAAGTGGAAACAGCCAACTGGATTTTGGAAGTCAAACAAGTACCTGTTAAAATTGATGTCCTCCTGATATGAGTTGAATTGTGTCACTCAAAAAGATATGTGGAAGCCCTAACCCTCAGTACCTGTGAATGTGACTTAATTGGAAATAGGGTCTCTGCAGATGTAATCGAGTTAAAATGAGGTCATTAGAGTGGACCCTAATCCAATGGGACTGGTATCCTTGTAAGAGGAGAAGAGACACAGACCCAGACACACAGGAAGAACGGCATGTGGTGACAGAGGCGGAGATGGGAGCGATGTGTCTACAAGGAACACCAAGGATTGCCAGCGTCACAGAAGTTAGGAGAGATCCATAGAGCAGACCTTCCCTCCGAACCTCCAGACAGAGTTTAGCCTGCTGATATCTTGATCTTGGAGTTTTAGACCCTAGAATTGTGAGATAATAAATTTCTGTTTTTTTAAGCCACCCCGTTTTTGGTACTTTGTTGCTGCAGCCCTGGGTGACTAATACATCTGAGCCTTGTTCTGGCCCCGAGAACAAATGATCCCATCTAAAGCTGGGAAGTGACACAGCTGAGTGCCTGGGACAATGGGAACAACGGATGCACCCTCAGAATTGCAGGCCAGATTTCACCAACCAAGAGGAGCTTTCTCAGCAATGGGAGTCATTTTCTCCTGCCTTTGTTTAATTACGGGAGTCAAAGAAATCCCATATTGGTGAATGACATAAATTTGAGACTTTCTTGGAACAAATTTTTCGTAAGTCCTTCCAAAATTTCATTTCATGATTGACCTGGGCAATCACAAATTGTTCAAGGGATATTGTTTTAGAAACTGTGTTCTTTGCCTTATCAACTGATGCTCAAGGACTTTTTTGTTAGCTTAATCTCTTGCCATTGAACAAACATGAAGCTACATGCCTAAGACTGTTCAAGTTTACATTGGTGAGTTGTTGATTGTTTCATTCTTTAATTGTGCTGATTCAGAATTCCATTCATTGCAGTTTTTCACAGTACTCTGCAAGGTAACGCCTCATTTTAAAACGTGGCGTTTGGAGAGGAAACGTGTCCGTACAGGCAGGGAGGAGGGGAGAAGATCACACCGTAGCTCCACCTGAACATAGCCCACTGCTTAGCGATGGCGATACTGTTTTATTTTACTTCATTTAATCAAGAGAACAAAATTTTTTAAAAAATGAACTCAATGCACTATACCATTAAAAGCAAGGATGATAATGAAGAGCAACCTAACAGCAGGGTTTTTTTGTTTTTTTTTTTTTTCAGATTCTATAACAGGCAATGGGAAACTGAATTGCTGTGGCTCTAAGAGTGTGACAATTGGTTTCCAGTTTTATGCAGTGCCTGACAGTTGTTCAATCACAAAAAGGCTCTTTTGTAGCTGTGTTAAGATCTGTTATGAGGAGTTAGGATAGTGAGTTTCACCCTGTGTAGCCTAAACACTAAACATGGGCACAGTGGAGGTGTCACCCCTGCCCTGATTCCTTTGGGGCTCAAGTTTCATACTGCCCGTTTGGTCCTTTTTTCTGAGTAGTTCATATACTTTTCCATTCTCCCCAAAGCATTTTCACTATCTGCTTATTCATTCATTCCTCAGGTATTTGAGTCCCTACTATGTGCAAGACACTGGGCCGGGGGTGAGTGAAACAAGAAGAAAGAAATGAAGTTAGGGAGTTGGACATAAATCAAATAATTAAAACAATTAATAAATATTTACAAATTAAGATGAACTTTCTTCAGAAAAGAGCACCTTCTCGAGAGAGGAGTTAATAGAAGACCCTGACACCAACAGGGGCAGGGGGTGAGGAAGGAGAAAGTGACAACAAAGCTGAGTTACGCAGAGAGAGCATCCTGAATCCATGGAGGTGTTGGAGGGAGGACAGCAGGCGCACTCCAGGGAGAAGGGGCAGTCTGAGTGCTCCCAGAGGTGAAAAGGCCAGGTTGAGTGTATAGAGTAAGTATAAGAATGTAAACAGCACAGACCGTGCAGCACCTTCAAAAACACAGTAAGAACTTTCACCTTTAACCTAAGAGCAACAGGAAGCCACTGAAGGCTTCTAAGCTGAGAGTCGTGGCAAACCAGAGAGCTATTTAGAAAATAAAATCAAGGGGGACTTGGTGATAGATTGGATTTAAAGACATGAGTGAGAGCATCTCAAGGGTGACTCCTGCTTTCAGGTTTGCACAGTTGCATGGGTGACAGTGCCATTCACTGAACCAAGAGACATGAGCACACAACCATACATGATGGAAAAGAGCGCCAGCTCAGTCTTGGGCGTGTTGAGTTTGTGATGCAACACCTTAGATGAGATGCCTAAGTAGTCGGTTGCATGTGTAGGTCTGGAGTTCAGGGAAGCAGACTGGTTGGAGATATAAATGGGAAGTTCAATGTTATTCTCAATTATAATATTTATTCAGTACCTACCACATGCCAAGCACAGTTTTAGGCACATGGGATAAGTCAGTGAACAAACCAGACAAAAATCACTACCCTCTTTGAGCTTCAGTCCTGGTGAAGTTCTCCATATTTACATAATCATTGGAGTCGTAAATCTGGATGAGATTGTATAGGGTGGGAAGAAAAGAGGTACTGGAGCCTTGAGGAAGAGCAGCATTTGATCGCTGCTGGTGCTTTGCCCTTAGGGTAACTCAATTAATTTGTCTCTGTTTTTCCCCTTGTGTATTCTAACTTCGATTCTATTACAAACACTCTCTCTGTCTCAAGTTCAAACCCCCAACGAGAGAAGATCTGATTGGTCCAGCTAATCAATATCACTCCTTTTAGGCAGGAATTTTATCTCTAACTGCACCACAGTGCTGGTTGGTCTTACAGAAAGTCCCTCTCCTTCGTCAGGCTTCTAGCTCAAGCAGCTTAATGAGGATGATGGGTCACTTGGTACCATATGGCAATTTATAAGGAAGGAATACCCTCCTAAAAAAGGCCAGGCAGACATTCCCAGAACTCAACTGCACCTGACACAGAGGTTTTGTTTATCCATTGTATGCCGCCAGAATTCAAAAGTCTAGGCATAGCTAACAGAAAAGAGAAGCTAAAGTAACCCAGCCCCTCCCCAGACACCCATCAGGAGAAAGCAGATGTAAGTGCTGTGTCCCCCGCAAGTGCTAAACGAGTATCATCCCTCCGCCTCCCCTTCTCCTCCACACTCTGCCGGTTGCACGTCTTCACATCACTCTGGTTCTCATCCTGCCTCTGCTTTGTGATATGCAAAGATGGAAGGCAAGGGACACAGGCACAGTGAAAAAGAAGAGCAGGAGAAAGGGAAGTTAGAAGGGACCTTGCCAACATTTTCCTTCCAGCAGGTGGTTGATGGAAGAAAAGAACTAAAGCTTCTCTCTCACTGACAAGCTATGTGAATTTGGGGAAATTTCTTCCCCTCTCTTTCAGTTTTCTCATGTCTGATTTGAATATCTTTAGATCTGGTGAGTCCTCTTTAATTTGATGACATAGGTCCTAACTCTTACATATTGTCTTATACGATTGTTTTATACCATCTGATGCATTTATATCATCTTCCTGGTTCTATAGGCATTTATGCCTGGCCCCTGCACTGGACCCTAACAAGCCCTTTCTAGATCTAAAATTCTCACCTTGGAAAGAGTCATGAGCTGGTGTGATGGGGGCTGTATGTAGCTTACACACTGTTAGGCCAGATCTGTTATTTATGTGTCTGCTCTGATGGGATTCATGCTGTATGGGTTTTTTAATATATACATTTCTAATATTGCCCCGGTTCATTACTGTGAATTTCTGCTCTGAAACCTCACCAGCCCCACAAACCCCAATCCCCACTGTAGACAACATGATGGTAACCACCATTATGGGGTGACAGCCAAGCGATGAAGAAAAGCTGGACCAATGATGTACCTGACTTGTGTTGCAGGGTCTGGCACTAGAGCAAGGGCCACTGGGCCCTAGGTAAGCATTCTCCTCTCAGGATAGTAAGATTCTGTCAACACACATAATTCTCCCTTAATGAAAATCTTGGTTGTATTAATACATGCTGTCAGACAGCATTGCTTCTTACTTGCACATAGATAAAATAAAAGAATAAAAGTCCAGAAAGTGGTAGCATCCCTTCCTTGCCATTTAGCTAATTAACTCTCAAAATTCACCACTTTCCTATGATTTTTCACTCTAAAAGTCTAGGAAAGGGAATTATATGACTACCTGGATCCTCATATGGCCTTGAAATATTTTTAATTGGGTCATTTCATCTTGTTCTATATTTGTGGCTAAAATCTCAGAGCTAACTGCTTCCCTTTCTAAGGTGAGCCAATAGCAACCAGGGCCAGAGTCCACCTTCCAGAGAAAACCAGCAGCTCTCTTACCCCAATTATCTGCCTGGTTCGCCACTCCCCAATTGATATAGGGAGAGCACTGCAGGTGTGGCAGAATCATCTAGAGTGCAGTGTTTGTGTAGAGAGATTATTCCTGCTCTGCTCAAAGCTGGGGGAGTGGATGGCTTCAAGAGACTCTCTTGTAGGAATAAGAGGTACCAGTAAAGATAAGAGACTGGCTCCTCTATCTGGGAGCTTGGAGAGCCTGGAGGACTAGTCGGTACAGCCAGTAGATTAGAGCAAGGTGAGTTGGCTGTTGAAAGAAGTTGACATCTTCCTTCCGAAGAATGGTACGGCTAGAGGTAGTGTGAATATGCCCACGTGTGGCCTGCAGATTGCTAAAGGTGAGAGGCCAGCCAGAGTACAGCTTGCACTAGCTCGCAGGGACAGTCCAGAGAATACCTTCCAAGGTTGATACCGGGGGGACCCCACCCGTTCCTAGTTCTCTGCCACCCTGGACAGTTCAGTGGGGATCTCAGTGGTTCCCATGACAGATGTTAGAGGAAGGTGGAGGGACAGAGGGCTGCCCAGATAGAGGCCGAGCCAAGACATGCTGCAGTCAGCGAGAGGCTTAGCAGAATGGCCTAAGAAGACAAGACTCTCTTTCTCTTAGGAAGCCTTTGGCTGTGGAAGGCCAGCGTGAAGCCGTCCTTATTAAAAAAAAAAAAAAAAAAAGAATGACACAAACCACATGTTGACCATATCAGCAAAGGCCACAAGCTTTAAACAGGCCTAAATCCAAATCAAACCAGAAAGAGGGTCACCCTGAAATGTGCCTGGTCTCCTAAGACAATCCCTTCTTTTCTAAACTCTCCTCCCTGGCCTCCACTCTGGAAGAACTAGGCACAAAAGAAGGACAGGTGAAGCAGTGGAAGAGGAGACCATGTGCCCTCCCAGTTCAAGACCACAAGTCGCACTCGTAGCGCAGTGGCCAGGGGCTGGGGAGGTGTGGATCAGATACGAGACTAGATTGCACTGGACTGATGTTTAATATCCAAATCTGGCCAAAAAGTTATGGAACTTACCTAAGAATAAAAACCAGTCTCTTTTTTTCTTTATTCCTTTTTTTCTTTATTCAGAATTCAGCTATCCTGTAATTAATCCTGTAATCGAGGATTAATGATTGTAAGGCTGTCCTTCCCTTACATTCTATTAATACTTGGTGTACTTGCTGAGTATTAGCGCAGAATGTGACATTCTCATGAACAGCACAGGACTACTGCAGATTTTCTAGTCTGATAGTAACAAAAGAGTGACTTAGATTGTTTCTAGGGAATGAGAACTGTATATGCACATTATTTTGTTAATGTTATCCCTCTTTCCATTTGTTTTACATATTAATAAAATACATTGATTAATGTGAATTTTCATAGTGCGTCTAATAAGCTCTTTTATCAAAGTATGTAAATTTAAAAACTCTGTATTCAACCACAAGCATACTCAGGAATGATACTTGGATATGCATAATTGTTGCCAGAAAAGAATTTATTGAAGAAATTACCAAGGGGTTGGCTTTTACTAAGAATTTGGGTAGTAATCCATAGAATTGGATTCCCTCCCATTTTTATTTATTCCCTCCCATTTTACTTTATATGGATGTCTCAGAACTGTCATGGCAACATCAAGGGCAGAGAAATTTTAAAACCACAATGCAAATGATATTGTAATTAGCCAAAATTTATGTAAGGTGACATAGATAGCTGACCAGACAGTTGAAACCGGTTCTCGTCTGTGTTTATCAACCCACCTTAGTTAGACTTTAACACCTGCACCCACTCTGCAAGCCCCACTCTGCAAGCCCCTGCATCCAGCTCCCATCCTAGTAGCCTAGTTTGCTTCTGAGAGTTGTTTATTTCAACACCTGCACCCACTCTGCAAGCACCTGCATCCAGCCTCAGCCATGCCTCCTAGTCTCCTACTCCAACTGTTATGTAAGGTACCTACATACACAGATAGGTAAATATATACACAACTAACTATATATCTGTGTGGGTACACAAATTAGTATATATACAGACATTTTCTAGCTCTTTCTCCTGAGCAATCCTAGAAGCAGTGGTATTCTAGTAACAATGAGCAAACCCTAGTGCTAAGATTTTGGTCTCTAAATACCATTCTCCAGTAAAACAAATTAGCACTCTGGAGAGACGACTGGTTTTAGAGGTGAGTTTAAAAAAACACAAGATGATACCGAGCATTTTGTGGTGCCAGAAAGTAAGGAAGAGCTAAAAAGAAAAAAAAAAGATGGAGATTTGTCTAAAGGGCAGATGAGCTAACCCAAAGGGGTCCCAGTGGCCAAAGCAGGAACACTTTGAGCAATAAGGTAAATAAGGATAGTACTGGATTATAACCCAAAGAGTGAAGTAAGCAGCCACAAATACATACTTATATAAATACATGATCAAATAAATAAATGGAAAGGAAGGAGTAATTCTAACTAATATATAAACATAGAGGAATAAAAATGATGGAATAATAAAGGATGAAAACAGAAAATTGCCCTTAGAACACCACAGGTATAGTTGCTACAGGCAAGCTCTACTGATAAATGCTAAAATTAGTATGCAAAAATTTAAGGAGAAGTAGAATTTTGCATGGCCTTGAAATATCCTCTCTAAAAAATTTTTTGTAATTATTATAGCAATTTTAATGTGTGTCCACAAATTCTTTGATACTCCTCCTTCCAAGGAGATAAAGCTTAATTCTTCCCTCCTTAAGTGTCACCTTAGTAACTTGCTTCTAACCAATAGAGTAGGGAAAGAGAAGCATTGTAACTGTATAATGAAGAGACCTGGCAGACATCACCTTATCCATGTGACTACAGTTAACATCACCAATAATAAGACATATTGATATTCTAAACACCCTGATAAGATGAGAAAGACACATCATCTCCATTGCATTCATCCTCCAAAAATTCCATAATCTCAATCTAATTATGAGAAACCCTCGGACAGTCCAAATTTGAAGGATACTCTACAAACTACCTGACTGGTACTCCTCAAAACCATCAAGGTCATTAACAACAAGGAAAACTAGAAGGACTGCCACAGCCAAGGAGAACAAAAGAAGATGTGACAACGAAATGCAATGTGGTATCCTGAATGGGACCCTAGAACTGAAAAACACCATTCATGCAAAAACTTGGGAATTCCGAATAAGTCCTGCACTTCAGTTAAATGCATCTGACCAAGGTCGATTTCTTAGTTTTGGTAAATGTTCTATGATATGTAACATGCTAACATAAGAAAAAGCTGCATCAAGATAAATGAGGATAAATATATATATATATATATATAAGGAAAGTTAGTACAGAGAGTTCCGTATACAGAACTCTCTGTATTATCTTTGTGACTCATATGTAACTTTAAAATTATCTCAAATAAAGTGTTTTTATAAATAGGATAAGAATTTTCTGTGGTAAACTCCAATAGCATAACATATAAATTGGCTGCTGTGTTGCCTTATTAAAAGATGCATAGAGCTATGAAGCTTTATATCATCAATATGTTGTGTAGAATTTATAGTATATTATACTTTTTTATCTTAAAAAGTTGGGACACACAATTCATCAAGAACCAAATGCTATTTATGACTTTGTTTCTAATAGAAAATCTGATATGAGTTGTCATTACTCTCCTCTTTCATCTTCACCAGAAATATAATTCATCTGAAATTGGAAGAATTGCATGGCATGTGCTGATTTATATAGCTGATTCCACATTGTAAATAACCTGAGAAAAGAATAATAGAAAGATGAGAAATAATGCAAAGGATGCACTTCAGCCTGTTTATGGGACACCATTAATGTTGCCTTCTTATTCTTCATGTCATCACTATCATGTTATTATTGTCTTGTGGATACAAATGTACAATGGGAGGCCAGGGAGCTACAGAGAGTCCTGCCCTTAATTGAAAATGTGTCATCTTAGTAGGGGAAAGACGCATGTAGTTAGAAAGTTACAGTGCAAAGCTAAGTGCTAGGGTTGAGGAAATGCAAGGTGCACAGGGGAAGATGTGCCTAATTCACATTAGAGGCGTAGGTCCTGGAAGAAGCATCTAAAAATGACGGATAGAATTTTGTTAGGAAAGTGGGAGAAAATGTCCCACATAAAAGGAAGAGAAGGTACAAAATTGCAGAGGTAAAAGTGCACCAATTGCTTAAAAATGTTGTTTGGATCAGGCAGAATGCAGCAGTTTTTAGAAACTGCAGCTCTGAAATCAGAAAGATTATGGCCAAATCCCAGTTCTGTCCTTTCTACTTGTGTGACTTCAGGCAGCTGATTTCAGCTCCTTGGACCTCAGTTTCTTCAACAGGATAAAATATAGAACTGGTTATGGTAGCCACATTAGGGAACTATTTTCAGGATTAAATAGTACTAGCAATGCAAAGTGTTCAGCATGGCATCCAGCACGCTCTTTACTGCTTCAACTACCAATTATTGTTATTCTGAGAAATATTTCTATAGAAGATGATTTTGGAAAGGTTTATAAGAGTTAAACAAGTTAGAAGGAGAGTGTATTGTAGGCAGGGGACAGTATATTCATGTGAATAACTATATGAGGGGACACAAACCTATTCATTAGAACATAAAAGGCAAGACGTGGGAAGAGGCTTTCTGCCAGGCTAAGGAGACTAGAACTTCTCCTATGCACAATTGACAGTCCTTGAATTACTTTCAGGATCAGAGGAACATAATGGTATTTCTTTTTAGGTGTTTTGAAGGATTGGTTTAAAGGGACAAGACTAAGATGGAAAGCCAGTTAGGAGAGTTTCAGGAGTTGCAGCAAAATGAAATCTGGATGACCAAGAGACCGTGGGATTCAGCAACGTGGGAAATGTGGTGTCTCTGGCAAGAGCAGACCCACTGAGGCGGTGGGGACACCAGAGGCAGGAGGGGGGGACAAGGAGTGGGGAGCAATGTAGATGCCGCCATAGGCATCTCTCCCAGGAAGCAAGCTTGGAAAGGGAAGGACGCAAGATCAGAAGTGTTTGCCTCTGTCTATTTTCATTATCATTTCCACAATCAAGAGTCTTGGGAAAATAAACCAATCAACATCGTGAAGGGGAAGAAATTGGAGAGAGAGGGACAGGGTGAATGGTCCCAGACTAGACAGAAGGAAGGGGCCCCAGAGCACACACGAGCCGTCCCATTCGCTCAGACAAAATCCTTCTCTGCAGAGTTACTGTGGCATGGTGGAAGCTTTGGTTTTTATAGCACATTTCCCTTGAGTAATTCGAATTATAGGTGATATGCTATCTCACTTATATATCTTGTATTTATATAAAAGAATGAAGATCCTCATTTTTCATTTGAGAACACTGAAATCCAAAGTGGTGAAGAGGTTGTAACACTGAACAAAAATTTAAATCCATGTCTTTTTCCTTTTTTTTATTGTTTTTACTTAGACTATGTTATCTCCTATGTTTTCTAAATCAAAAAAGAGAGGACAATTATGTGAGTGCATATACACACACATTCAGGATATATGAAATATATATATATTTATATAGAGATGTGTATCTATGTATAGATATATATGGACATATATCCTGAATTTCTTTTGATATGGGCTTTTTTCCTATTAGTTACTATTCATCTCATAACAAGAACAAAGTGTCCAGTTTATATGGAACTGTAATATAATTTCACCAAAAGTGAAGCAAAAAAAAATGCATTTTTTATCATAATGAGCATGTTTCTATGACTCAGTAAATTCCCTAATGGAAACGACTGTGTCTCAGAACAAAACACAAATATAAAGTAAAACAGAGGCGTTTGGGACCTAGAACTAAACAACATACACCACTGTCTCTAAGAAATCATTAATTCCGTTAATGGGATTTTAAGGGAAAAAATATAAGGAAAACTTATCCATTCAACATAATTATTCTAATTTTCAAATAAGGTTTTTTCTTTTACTGATTTATTAGTGTTGTCTGTTTATTAGTTAAGCCTTGCTGCAAATACTGTTTACATTGTAGCAAAAAGTAACCTTCTGAAGGACATTGAAAAGCTTCTAAGATCTTAAGTGTGGTGATAAGAGCATGAAAGTCAACATTTTATATGCATTTTAGGGATGTCCTGAGGTGGTGTAAATGCAACAGCCTTTATAAGTGCTCTGCTGGGCTCCCAAACCAGCAGGCACAGAGCAGCCACTCAATTGCCCAGTGCACCAGTTCCTCCAAAAACACCTTTTCTCCCCACTTACTTAAAGGGCATGCTGTATGGATGAATGAGTAACAGATAGGGATCTGTTGAAAGATGTAGAAAAAGAAACACCACGTGCAGTTACCGGCTAATGTCATGAAATTGCTTTAAACATTTTGGGGTGCCAGCTGTCTTATAAAAATATAGCTTTTATGGCCCGTAGGCTAACCAAGACATGATCTCTCAAATTGACATTAATGGCTTGAGTTGATGTGCCGAAGTAATTAAAACCCCAGTTGGACCTTGGAATTCCTAGAGTTATTAAAGGTGTTTGTCAAAGATGGAAAAATTAGTGACTTAAACACTTTTTAAAGGAAACCTTTTAAAAGTGTACAGTATTGCTGTCTTATATGCAATCATGTCTTTAGGAAGACCCCATATTCTGAATTGCTGTGTCATGTATAGATCCAGAAAAAAACAGCAAAAGCCATGTGTAAAGAAGCGAAGCTAATTCAGCTTCAGTTGACTCACATGAACGACAGGAGGAACCACTTTCTCCTGATTGAACAGAATGTGGTCATTTTTTCCTATATTGAGCAATCAGAAAATATACTTCAGTTTTGTTAACCTGCAAATCTATGTGCATTTCTCAAACTAGCATGGACTTGATTTTCAAATGAGAATCTCCCAAGTCTGAATGCTTTTTCCACTGTTTTCTTTTAGGAAATCACACCAAAAATTTGTATTTAATGTAATTCTTCAATGCAATCATTCCTCATAGCATTCAGAAAGCAACTGAAACTGAATAATGTTTGAATATTTTAACAGAAGAAAGCACAGGCTGAGATATGGAAGATTTAAGCTATGAGGCAGAACAGGGAAGTGTTATGCAGAACAATTACACCCGAACTCTCTAGAGAAGCAGAGGAAAGCAGAAGACTTTCAGCGGCCCGATATGTAATGATATCTCCACCAGGCAGATGCTGAGCCGGAGAATAGCACTGAGCTTAGATGACTTATATCTTTTGAAGCTCAGGGTTTGAAATGTGTTCCTTTGATTCTAATTCCATTCTTGCAAATGTGCTTTATTATTATTTTTTCGACCACGTGAATCCGTTACAAAGCTATCATCTGATCTATCTGGTGCAGTCAGATTTCACGCTCAGCTGAAGCCATGATAAACACCTTTCTTTGTCCTGTTCTTTACATTAAGTTTTTCAACATAAAGAATAAAATCTCAGGATTCTCTGCACTGTGTTCTTTCCCTTTGAGAATCGTGATCTTTAAAACATTTTCTAAATGGACATTTACAATTATAATTACTTTATGTTAGAAGAGCTTCTTTTTTGGGTATATATAGTGTAATGATCTTAAATTCATATCCAGTTCTTATAATCCATATTATTCACTCATTTACATCAAAGTAAATTTAATCTCGGGAATTTCGTACTTAAATAGAAAAAGGGGAAAAAATTTGGATAAAAAGTAGAATAGCATTTTATTACATTTTAAAGAAACTTTGCAGTGGCTTCAGAGTACCAAGAAATACTTTTATTTATTGTGGTTACCGCATCTTTCCCCCAACTCACAACCCCTACTCCCATCTTGCCCTTTCTTCTTTTTCCTTTGGTCAAGATCATGGGTTGGGGAAGAAAAAATAGTCAAGGTAGTGGTGATTGATGATGAAGTAAGAATTAAACGATTTTGCTCACCTACATCATCTGCCCCCTTTTTGGAAAAATGTTTTTGCTGTCCTATAATATACATATAGGAAGGTGCATTTTGCTGAATTTTTGAAAACTGAACACATTCAGTGCCCAGACCAAGAAATATGGGCTGTGCCTTGGAAGCCCCTCCCCACACACCCGGCTAGTCACTGCCCGAAACCCCACCCCATCCAGGACCACCACTCTGCTGGCTGCCAGTGGCAGAGATCAGTTGCTGTCTGTTTGATTTAATAGAAACAGAATCATTGAGTATCTATTCTTTTGTTTTGTCTGGCTTCCCTCACTCAACATTATGTTGTAAAATTCACCGTATTGTTGTGTTGGGGTGTATTTCACTCATTCAAATGTTTAAATAAGCCACAATTTATTTCTCCATTCAACTGCTGATGGACATTTGGAGAGTTCACAGTTTGAGACTCTTACAGCTAGCACGGCGGTGGCTATGGAAGGGCTTGGCTGTGCTGTGGGTGCGCACACCCTCGTGGCAGGTGCACACCTAGAGGAGGTTGTGCAGGACCACTGGGCGTGTGTGTGTTCATTTTTAGTTTGTGCTGCGTATCTGTTCACAACAGAAAAGAGCACTTGGGAACTGCTGTTCAGAAAGAGAACCCTTCCTGCTTAGAGGAGATTCAGTTCAGTGCCTCAGCAGCGAGAGCCGAAATAGGCACACTCAAGCAGCCACTCGTTTTCTCTGTTTTAGCTGGCCCTCCTCCACATCCGTAGAGCAGCGATGCCCAGCATTCAAGAAGAGGCACAACCGTGAAGGAGCTTCTGAGTCAGCAAAAAGAGCTTCTCATTTGCTCTCTGTAGTTTTATGGTACAATGACCAACTCATGTTGAGTTTTAATTCATATATCCACAAACACTTATGGTATTTCTACTCTCTAGAAGAGGCTATAAAAGTACATTTTAAAAGGGATCGTGTCCCTTAGGAGCTTACAAGCTTTGTAGTATACGTATCTCTAATACAGATTAGAATAGGACAAACTCCATCTTAAAAACATGTAAGCAAGGTGATTATTTTTTAACACTGGTAGCCTACATGTGTTAAACATTATATTCTAGGATATTTGATTAAACATAACTTGCCATTTCCCCAACATGTACCTTCACAAAATTTTGTAAGTCTACACATTCTTTAGCTTGTCAATGACAGACATCAGTTCAGGTTAAATACCACGAGAGTCTGACTTTATTCTATTCTGCGAATCCAGGGACACCTATACTCCACGCCAACAAATATATTCGATCAATAAAAATAAGTATTTTATGCTTATCTCCATCCTTCAGAATATACCTAAACTCTTTCCTTTGTCCCCATTGTCCCCATTGCAGTCCCCATTGTCTCCTGGAGACTTTAGTTCTGCTACCTAATCAGTACAATTATTTATTCACAATATTTGCTTAGCTTACTCTGTGTGGACTGTTGCGCCAGGCACTGGGTATGGAATAATGAACAAACCCCACGTGGTCTCTACCTTCACAGAGTTTACAGTCTCGGGGAAAGAGATATATTGTTCAGGGAGTCACACAATATAATTTCAAATGATTATATGTGTAGTGGGTTTAGTAGTGTTCCCCCAAAATTCATATTCAGCTGGACCTTGGAATGAGAACTTACTTGGAAATTGGGTCTTTGCAGAGATGACCAGTTAATTTAATCAGCCTCAGGAAAATAATACAATATGTATTAGGTCGAACCATAAGAAATTGCCAATTTTTGATTGCTTTGACCCACACAAAGAGCAATATTATAGAGTTCAACCTAACATGTTATGAACTTGTAAGAGGAAAACTTTGTTGGTCAGAGAAAGTCTCTCTGAGGAGTTTCTAGCAGAACTAAAATCTGGAGACCAAGCAAAAGCTGATGAAGTTCAAAAAAGGAAGAGCGGGACCCCCAGCAGAGGGAAGGTTCTGAGACAGAGGGCCCAGGCACTTTTGAGGAACTGAAGAAGATATGACTGGAACATGGTGTAGGGACAGGGCAAGCTGAGGCTGGGAAGGCAGGGAGGTGCCAAAACGGGCCCCAGAGCCTACACTAAAGATTTAGATTTTTAGGCCAGGTGTGGTGGTGTGCACCTGTAGTCCCAGCTACTCAGGAGCCTGAGGCAGGAGGACCCCTTGAGCCCAGGAGTTCCAGGCCAGCCTGGGCAACATAGCAAGATCCCATCTCTAAAAAAAAAAAAAAATTTAGATTTTGGTTTTAAGAGCAGTGGAATGCCATTGAAATATTTTAAGCCAAAAAGTGAGAAGATTAACCACAGAATGAAGAACAAATTATAAGGAGCCAAGCAAAGCAGATGGTGAGACCGTAACAGTGAGTGCAGGAGCCCAGTGGTATCATTGGCCAGGGAGGTGCTGGGAGGATGGAGGGAGTGGGCAGGCCAAGAGGATTTTAGAAAAGAGCTCCATGTGTCCATTTCAATGACATATCCTGATTAATACCATTCACCCTTGTATCTTTGAAGACGTTGAATTCCCATTTTACACACATACCAGTCCTGATACATGCAAGGCCCCAAAGTTAACTATTATGGTTATGTGCAGCCATTCTGCTGCCCAAGAAGTCTCTTGAAGTAGAAGTGGTACCTTCTTTTATTTTCTTGTTTCTCCCTTTGTTCCTCACCCTGTGTTTCCAAGCACTCTCTTCATGTCTCTGCCAGAGTAGCCATTCTATGTTCTTGTCATCTAGTCATAGAACCGTCTACTCCGTAGAACGTGGGCTCAGGGAGGGCAAGTGCAGTGACTTGTTTACTTTCACATCCCCAGAACTTAGCATGGAACCCAGCCTGGGAGATTTGATTTGTAAATGGCAGCATCAGTGTATGAGTAAATTAGTTGGCAAATGCATGAATTAACAAATACCTTGTATCTGCTCTAGCTTATCAGCCTGGTTTTATCCTGATATAATTGCCCTACTCTCTAGTCTGATAATAAATTTACTGCTTTTTCTATTTCTGCGTGCTCTACTTAACCACTGACAAATATTTTTCTACTAGTTGTATCAACTTTTAGGTAACAAATCTTTTTCTAGTAAATCTCTTTGTTTATGTATGGAGTCATTTTTCTAATTGCTCATATCTCATGGAGATACTAGCAGTTTTTGAGTTGTGCCTTTGGGAGCTAATTCTTTATCATCATCATCATCATAACCATCAAATTATCGAGAACATGCCATTCTGCACGTCACTGCATTGAGCACTCCCATTGGGAAGGAAGGAAAGCAACGAATGGCAGTGGCTCCTTCTCGAAAGGAGATTAGTATCCAAGGAAGAAAATTGAAGGCTACCCACAAAATTAAATAAGACATACAAATGGCTAAGGCAAAATGTTTCTACAATGTTTATATAAAAATGTAAGAGCAATTTCTGTAACATAATGAGAAAACCAGAAATCAGGACATGTAATCTCACTGTGAGCTCACAACCAGTTGGACCATTGAGCCATCTTTTGTATTGAAATTGAGATGTTCACCCCAAAGGAAGCCCTCACATTTTCTCTGGCCAGTTTTTATTTCCACATATGGGTAAGAGGAAAGTTGCTGCCTCTCTTCCTGTTATAAAAGCTCTCTGGTCTCTTAATGCTAATCTTCTAGGACCCCAAGACAAACTGTAGTCATGAAGTAAAAGGATACCCAACAAGGGGGTAATGAGCTGATGGGTTTGAAACTTGCCTCCCTAACACCTCCAAAAAGGCTGCCAGAATAAATGTACTCTTTGAACGGGATCAGTGTTACAAGACACTGTTTGGAAGGCCAGTACGGGACCCAAGGCAGACACGGAGAAGTTAGTTCCAGTCCATAGGGAGGTCTGCGGGAAGGGGAGAGGTAAAAAGAAGTAAGTAGGGCCCTCAAGAGAAGTCAGCCTGTCTTGGGAGGGAAAAGAGAGGGTGAGACAGTGCAGAATGAATTCTGGTGGACAAAATACATACTCGTAATCTCTGCCTAGTTCAGCAATGATTCCGGTTTGTGATGTTAAACCTCATCTTCCCTGAAACCCAATTGATAGAAATATAAATATACCATCTTAAATAAATAAATAAATTTATTTTCGTGCCATCTTCTCTCAAAGATATTTTGTGATATTCGAGTTAATAATTCCCAAGCATCTTTGCAACCAAATAGAAAACTCTTGCTCTATGGACCAAATGTGGTGTTTCTATTTTGAGCTTCTCTTTTTAATCTGCTAGACGACATGACCAATTTTCTTGACATTTTCTCTCTTTCCAAATATTATCACTTAGCATGATTCTGTAGTTCATATTTTCATTTTTTCTTTGTTCTTTTGATTTCTGATTCTAGCACATATGTGCGTAAAAGAAATTTTATTGTTTAAATATGTGAATGATAAGTAAACAAAAATTAATGCCTGGGATGAAAAGAAGCTTATCTTTGGGAATAAAATAACATAAAGTTTTCTTCCAATTTTTTTTCTGGTTTTTTTTTTTTTTTTTTTGGTTAAGTTTTGTTTTTGTTTTTGTTTTTCTCTAACGAAGTTTTAGTGCACACAGAAAGTAGACTTGGTGGGCCTTTGCTGCCATCTACTGGTACTTTATGTAATTACTCATTATTGCTTCAATTCTAAAGATCTAACTTTCTGTAACTTATACAGTACTATAGTTTCCCCTTTTTTTCTATTTTTTTTCTTTAGTTAAAGCAAAGTGAAGCAAATGCAGACACCAAAGAAAAGCTCCCTTTGCGCCTGCGAATCTTTGAAAAATTTCCAAACAGACCACAAATGGTGAAAATCTCAAAGCTTCCTTCAGATTTTACAGTTCCTAAAATCAGGTATCAAAGTATTTCTTTGTATATCTCAGATATATTGTAAAAGATTCATCTTAAATCCAATTCAGGCTTTCTTTCAAACTCATGTGTGAGTGGGGTTTTTTTTTTTCTATTTTTAAGTTATCATCTGTATTTCTCCTCTCTCTACTTCTATTTTAAAAACCATTGCCCTCTTTGAGCAATGTATTGGGAGAAGAGTCATTGCACAACTGCAGTGGCCCAGGCGAGGCCACTTCCCGCCGCTGCTCTCAGTGTGTCAACTCAGGGATTGGACTTCCCAGGTAACTGGCAGTGGGGCTCGATTCTGCAGGGATAGCAGGTAGACCAGCCTCTGACCTCAAGCATGTGAGGATAAAATTGCCTCAGTGGCCATTTTATTTTCAAGCAAACAGAGCAACCACCACTGGCCAGGTTCCTGTGCTGCTTGCTACAGGGTTTGCTTAGGCTGCCGTTATAATTTGTCTTCCACTTTTTAAAAGAAAAACCATGACATTTTCCACCCAGACTAATTTTATTTTCAACCACTTTCACCCTCCAGTTAAGCGAATGCATAGAAGATGCTTTAAAACACCTATTTTTAACAATTAAAGGAAATTATTCTCCTTATATCTCAAAAAATTACAAATAGAATAACATGAACTTTTTTACTCAACTAGTTCTAAAAATAATTCTGTGGGGGGGTTATGAAAGTATGAGACTGGATATGGTACCATAATATTTAAAGTTCAAGTAGAAATATATTTGCATTTCTGATTAAAACAAAATTAATTCAATTTGGTTATTCGAAGAGATATTACTTGAATTGTCAGCATGCTTTGGAGATCAGATGAAGTCGGTTTCTTTTGAGTCTTTAAATGCAGAATTATCTCTCAATGATTCTTGTGATAAATGGAAGTTTGGAGTGAGGAACTAATGCTTCCAAGTCTTAGAGAAAAAAAAGTATTACTACAAGAGGATTCAAAAAATACCATCAATTACTGAATATTGTTGCTTAAAACTTACTTCAAGGACATTACTTTTTTAAACGGGAGTCAGTGAGGATTCAGGAAATTTTCTCTAAATTAAATATTTAGGTAATTAAATCTAAACGTCACTCTCAGTATGACATGTCTTGTTTTATGTGATCTTTTGTCACTGCTTTCACCTTAGCTCAAGCAAACTCATCATTGCAAAACGCCATAACTTGCTCCATGTCATTAATACCGCTGATGTGTGTGTACTTCATTTGCAAAGGGAGAGTTTTATGAAGCAGTTTATTGACCGCCAGCAACAGGACACGTGCTGTCTCTTCCGGAGCCTCCCTTCTGCCTCTTCCTCGTCGTGCGATCACTCCAAACGGTCGGCAATTGAGGACAACAAATACATTGATCAGAAAGTAAGAACCACTGTCTCAAATATCCAAACTTTTTAAAAGTATATATGTTAGAGAAAAGAACCATGGAGCTATTTAGGGTCCTGGAATCCAATGCCTTAAGAGAACAATGAAAAAAAAATTATTTTATTTGTGGAAGAAATCATTAAACCTACCATTTTTAATTTTATGAATTTAAATTTTGCACATTGACAAGTCAGTTTTTGAGCTGTGCCCCATGGCAGCTGTGTGACTTTGAATCCATTCAGAGCTTCCCAAACCTGCTCGTTCTCCCGTGCAGCATGAAGGGCTCAGATCACCAGGTTCAGCCCAGGTGTAACAACGGCCTGCATCTTGCCTTCCGCACGCGACTGTGCCTATATGCGGTTCTCACAGCAGAGAGGACAGCCGGAGAAGTTTTCTCTAAAATCAGTCAAAATAACTGCCTTTTACTGAACGCTTATTATGTCGCAGGAATTATCTCTAGGTACATTGCTTTATTCATGTTCTGGTTTACCTATTTCTTTATCATTCGAAAAGTATTAATACATAGGGAATTTTTTTTCCTTGGATTCCACAATAAGGTACCAGTAGGGAACCACATGCCTATAAAGCAAATTTAGGTAATAATTTTAAAGAAATGTAATTTCCCACTTCTTCACTTTTAAAAATGACATAAGACATTATATGTGTTGTCTAGATGCAAGTAAACATATTTATGTATACACACACACATAAACTTATATGTATGTATATGTGTATTATATATGTTACACTATCAAACTCTATATAGCAGTTTGATTAGATAAGCAGTCTCAGTTCAATTAGAAAATGACAGATCAATAACAGAGTTATTAAATGTTAAAAAGATGAAACATTAAAGTTCACAAAAGCATCTAGTTCACTTGCAGGTATTTCACTTTGGAATTCTTAGTTTATTTCTTATTTCTTTAAATTGTTACCACCCTTTTTCTGTTGCTTATAATGAAATCCATATTTCTCCATTATCCTGTGAAAATAAAATACCAACTCATTCATCCTCCAGGATCCTCTGTTTCTCTCCATTCTCCGCCACCGGACAGGGGTGAGTCGCTTGGAGTTCCTTCGCCTTTCTCCTCTCCGGCTCCTTCTCCCGGCCCCTGCTCTAATGCATCCGCTGCTACTGCTGCCCTTACCCTCTCCCTCAACTCCCAGGCTCTCTGTTGTAGTTAGTCATTTTGCTCTAGGTGATTTTCTTTGCAGTATGTCTCCTCTTTGTCAAGGATTTTCACGTGTTGATTTTCTTTCCGTCACCTACAGACGTTATTCCTCTGTCCTGCAGAGTGCAAGATTGTAGATGACGAGTCTGAGGCCAGTGTCTTTTTTTTTTTTCTTTGAAAGTGATTAGATTTTTGTTTGGTAGATTTGGTTTGCTAGTTTCTTTTGAGAATCTTGTAAAATTTTTTATGTATCCTTGGAGTTCAGAAACTTTATCAGGATGTACCTTATATGTCTTTTCTCATCAGAACTGCCCAACCTGGAGAGCCTTTTCAGTTTGCAGACTAAGATATTTGCTCATGGAAATTTGCATTTATTATTTGTTCAATTATTACTTGTCCATCTGCTGCTTTCCCCCTCAGGATTGCCATCTCCCTATTTTTGTTCCGCGCTTGGTCTTCCAGGCCACTAATTTGATCTCTACTAAGATTATCCTTTGCTTTTAAATTTTTAGTGAAAAAAATCATGAAATGTGTGTGTTACTCTTAACTCTCCCTAAAGGCTTCACTTTTATTTATTTATTTTTTATTTACCTATTTACTTATTTATATATTTGTTTAGAGATGGGGTCTTGCTATATTGCCCAGGCTGGTCTCAAAATCCTGGGCTAAAGCAATCCTTCTGTCTCAGCCTCCCAGTGTGCCACTGTGTCCAGCTATTATTTTAAATTAAATTTGTCACCTCTCTTCTTTACAGTTCTAATGCACTCAGTTCACAAAAGTTAATTCAAAATGAATAAAAGACTTAAATGTAAGGTATAAAACCATAAGAATTGTAGAAGAAAATGTACGAAAAACTCTCCTAGATATTGGCCTAGGCAAAGAATTTATTACTAAGACCCCAATGGCAATTACAGCAACAACAAAAATAAATAAATGGGACGTGATCAAATTAAAAAGCTTCTGCACAGGTAAGGAAATAATCAACAGAACAAATATACAAACTACAGAATGGGAGAAAATATTCACAAGCTATACATCTGATAACAGACCAATAACCAGAATCTACAAAGAACTCAAGAAAATCAGCAAGGGAAAAAAAAACATTAAAAAGTGGGCAAAAGATACGAACAGAAGCTTTTCAAAAGAAGATAGACAAATAGCAATAAACATGAAAAAATGCTCAATGTCACTAATCATTAGGGAAATTCAAATTAAAACCACACTGAGATATCACCTTACCCCAGTCAGAATGGCTTTTATTACAAAGTCCAAAAACAATAGATGCTGGTGTGGATGCAGAGAGAAAGGAACACTTATTCATTGTTGGTGGGACTGCAAATTAGTACAACCTCTATGGCAGCCGTTCCCAACCTTTTTGGCACCAGGGACCAGTTTCATGGAAGACAATTTTTCCACGGACTGGGCTTGTCGGGTGGGGTGTTGGGGGGGTGCAGAGCTCAGGTGGTGATGCAGGACTGCAGCTCTATGGAAAACAGTATGGAGATTCCTCAAAGAACTGAAAGTAGACCTACCATTTGATCCAGCAATCCCCTTACTGGGTATTTACCCAAAGGAAAAGAAATCATTTTATCAAAAAGATACCTACACTTGAATGTTTATAGCAGCACAATTCACAATTGCAAAGATGTGGAATCAACCCAAGTACCCATCATTTCATCAGTAGATTAACAAAAAGTGGTATATGTATACCATGAAATACAACTTAGCCATAAAAAGGATGAATTAATGCCTTTTGCAACAATTTGGATGGAACTGGAGCAAAGTATCCTAAGCAAAGTATCTAAAGAATGGAAAAACAAACACCACACATGTACTCACTATTAAACTGGAACTAACCGATGAGCACACATGTGCACAGAAGAAGTAAAACTCAATGGAAATCAAGCAAGGGGAGGAGGGAATGGGCAAAAACCTACCTAACAGGTACAATGAACACTATCTGAGTGATGGGCACACTCATATCTGTGACTCAAGCATTACAAAAGCAATCCATGTAACCAAAAACATTTGTACCCCCTTAATATTTCGAAATTTAAAAAAATAAAAATAAAAAATGTCTCTACCAAAGAAGAGCAAAATATTGTTTATTAATGTTTACAGTTGGAGAAAACAATTCTATTTCTAGGATTTTCAAAATATTGTTTTCGAAAATATAGAATGTGATGATTTCTAGTGGGACCAGATTAGCCTCATGATTCACTAATTCTAGCATATAGTAATAAAATGATCTCCAAGTGCATAAAACTTAATAGGTAAAGAGATTTGTTACTAGAAGAATATGCTTTAATAGTGAAAATATATTGAGGTATAGTAAATTATTTTAAGTCCCCTTTCACCCTAAAACTATCTATCTACAAAATAATCCTATTTTGTTGTACTCTAAGAAGATTAAAAACAACTTTACATTGTAATTTTTTTCGTTATAGTCAACTCCCCTAAAACAATTATTAATATATGCCCTCATTAACCCTTATAAGTAATATGCATTTTTAAGATTCAAAAAAAAAACAAACACAGTACACAGGGCATGGAGGCAAAAGTTCACAGGTCAGTGGATAAACAAGGCGGAAGATAATGGCGTGGTTTCAGCCAGTCAGTCTGAAATTGCATTTTACATACTGGAAAACAGACTGTTTTCGTTTTGTTCTGTTTCATTTCCAAGGCAGACTGCAAGCCAGGAGTGTGGAATAAATCTCTGATCCGGGCTGTGGCTGTGACCACCTACCTCCAGGAAGAGCACTGAGAGCTGGGATCCTTCCTGCCCAAAGCAGCAAAGCCATTTTAAAAACGCTTTTTTAAATCACTAGTAACAATATCCCACTGGAAATCCAAAATTAACGTCAGTTGACTCAAACACACAGTATCTTGCACAAAGAAAATTACAAACAATGGTCAGGTTGCCCTTCCTCCCATACATGCCTCATCGGCCTCTATGTAGATAAACTACAGTTGCAATAATATTGTTTATCCCTGTAAAGCATTAATTTGGGCGGTAAATGCTCCAATTTGGGAAGTGGAACGTAGACAACGTATTTTTTCATCATCAGAGTACCCGACTGTGGGAGCAGCAAGACCATGCATGTGGCATCCACCCATTCTTAGAGCTTTGACTTTATTTAGATCGTCAGAAAAGTCGGCTCCATTCTTTTCGGGATCCACTATTTTCAGCTTTAGCTCCCTCCAGTTTTTGGCATTCCTCCTACGAACTTAGGATTTGTCATCCTTGTTGAGTGCCACTGGGCCAGGCAAATCTAAACCAGAAAATCCTCTTCCATGAAGTTCAGTGATAAGGATGTAATGGAAACAGAAATTGAAGAGAAGGCAGTCTGGCATTCATATTTTAAATATGGCAAGGTTTGGTTTTATTAAGAAACCCTAAAGCCACTTAAAAACAAAAGTACATAAAAACAGAACAAATATTCTAAACATAGACCATACCACTGTTAGCTCCCCTTATAAAGTATTTTTGAGCGAGCACTTGGTCATTTCCGTTGAAATCCCGACTGCCTTTGGAAATGGAAAATTTCCATTTGGGCAATGTCCTTTGCTCTATATGGACAAAACTGTCCCAGCACTGTGCAAATCATAGCTGTTTTTCCTCTGAGTGGGAAGAAAGGAAATGAGAGGCTGCCTTATTGGTGATTCTTACCGCATGAACAAAGGAACAATAAAATAATACTTTTCCCTTACTGGTTACCGGTAAGGAGAAACTTCTGACTTCCACTACACTAGAGACAATCGCCTTTCTCTTTCCAGGGAAAACAGTGAGTCCCCAAGACTACAAGTTAAGGAGGAAAAACAACTGCCAACAACAGCAAAAAGGGGCTGGGGTTTGATTAAGCATTGCAGAAAATGCTAAGCACAAGTGAGGCAAGATTTTCTCCAGCAATTACCTTGGCTTTGAACAGTGATAAGTAATTTCCATGGCAACCTCACTCTGCAGAGACCATGTTTTTAAAAATAGCCCTGTTTGATCACCTTTATCACGTACTTTAAAATACCTGCCCTTCTCCCAGTACACAATGAGCAAACAAACAAAAAAATCTTTAAGCTCTGATTGGGGCTTAGCCTAGATTCTAAAGGAAAAAGATGGGAGAGAGTGTTTTCCTGCCTGTCCTGTGGGATAAATGACCTCCCTTACAGACTTCACTGAAAGGATATTCCCGAGTGGCAATTTCCACACCCCTTATCCTCCCGCCTCCCACTCCTGTGGGCAGCTGAGAGGGGCTCCTTTTCTTCCTGATTCAAGAAGGAGAGGAGCTTTTCTAGCTTCCAAGCAGAAAGAAATCAAGCAGCAGTTTCCACTCATATTTTTTTCTCCATATTATTGAAATGAAACCCTAAGTTCCTTAAGTAGAGTGGTTGTGAATAAACTGAGATGTGAACGTGGCTTTCCGGTAACCTTATAATAAAAGCAGCCCACTCAGCCCTCAGACGTGAGTCATCTCATCAAAGTCAAGGTCTCCACTGTGGCCGAGTCCAGGGCTCCTCACTGCTCTGTGGCCCGAGCTCCCTGGCAGTCCTGCCCCTCCGGCTCATGTGCCATTTCCCGCAGCAGGACCTGCCACATCTGGGAGGCATGAGCGAAACTCACAGAGCCACACGAGCCTGTGACAAGTGAGGGATGAGGGCCGTCTCAGCCCCTAGACCTCACGCCCCTGCGCTTCCTAGCAGAGTGTAAGAACCCATATGATAATGAGCAGTGAATAGTTCTCTGACAATAGCGCGATGTCTGCTCTCCCACTCGTCTGCCTCCTTTCTTCTAAGCGTATAAGCAAGTTCCCTATTGAGCCTTCACAACTAACAGCAAACTCATGTACAAAATAAAGAGGAGAATGATAAATGTAATTACTACATTTTGTTTACCGTTTTTTGTTTCCATAAGTCTTCAACATTCATACAGTCATTCAGTCATTCAACAAATATCACAGAGCACCTGTTATTCATCTGACACTCTTCTGGGTTGTGTGAATTCAGCAGTGAGCAAGATGTGAACTGTGCCCTGTAGAAGCTCATAGTCTAATGGGCAGAAACACACATACGTGAATGAAAGTGAAAGGTATTACAGGAAGCATGAGACAGGACCTTCAAATCCCCCTATAGGAGAAGGACAATTGAGAAATTGAGGAGGAAGCTCCCCCAGGCAGAGAGGGCAGCATATGAAAGGTTACTTGAGATAACTGTTTGAGAGAAGCAGGGTAGGAGAGTGGTGAAGTGATACAGGTTTCAATCTTCATCCGTAAAATAGAGATAATTCCTATTTCAAGGATTGTTACAAGAATCAAATATGTTAAATGCTTAGCATCGCACCTGGCTTAGCATGTGTTATGTGCCTCTCAAACCAGATTAGAAAAGTTGCTGTTACTAAACCACACCATGAAGTCAGACTCAGCAAATAGACTCCTACTCATCAATCAAGACTAACAACTTTTACTTAAACAAATTTAACTTTCAGAGGTTAACAGTCTGTGGAGCACGATATATTAATTATTGATTAATTTTTTTTATTGTATGTGAGTCTGAATTTTTTTGGAGCTTGATACTTGTTGATATTTCAGTTGCTACCCCCATTTTTTACCCAGTGTATTAAACTCTCAAGAAGCAAATTGAATTGTTCTGGAAAGATTTGCTCTTCACAAAGGCTTGTTGATTGCAATACAGCATTTTGTAATTTTCTATGTAATTACAGAGTGTTTGCTGATTTGTTCTAGTAACTCCTCACATAGTAAGTTACTCAGCCTGATCTATAATTTCCAGGATGAAAGTTTACTCACTTAATGAGAGAGAGAAAGAGAGAAACAGCCTGTTTTCATCTTTAAAGCTTTCACTCTTCTGAAAGAATTTTCTAAAATAATAGCTTAGCATCTCTGCAGTATCATTCAAAATATATCTATTAATATCTATCGGGGAAGAGTGGGAAATTACATGATACTACCACATAACCAAGTACTGTATCTCAAAGATACAAAGTAGCATGGTCCAAGGAGAGAAGAATTGCTCTTCATCATATCCAATATGATGTGCTCACCTCTCTTTAGCTTAAAAATGCTTTAGTAGATAATGAATTGTTCATTTAGTCATAATAGTGGAGCTGAAATAAAAAGATACCATGGAGTACTACTCAATTACAAAAAACAATAGTGAACTAGCACCTCATATTATCCTGAATAGAGCTTGAGCCCATCCTTCGAAGTAAGGTATCACAAGGATGGAAAAACAAGCACCACAGGTACTCGCCATCGAATTGGTACTAACCGATCAACACTAAGGTGCTCACATGGTAGTAATATTCATTGGTGTCAGGCAGATGGGAGGGGGAAGAGGAGTGGGTGGGTAAACTCACAGTTAATGGATGCGGAGCACACTGTATGGGGGAAGGGCATGCTTGCAGCCCTGGCTTGGGTGAGGCAAAGGCGTTATATGTAACCAAAATGTTTGTACCCCCATAATATTATGAAAAAAAAAGATATATAATATA
Source organism: Propithecus coquereli (assembly GCF_000956105.1). NCBI lineage: Eukaryota > Metazoa > Chordata > Mammalia > Primates > Indriidae > Propithecus > Propithecus coquereli. The sequence goes on along the minus strand of NW_012146301.1, from coordinate 3,060,826 downwards.
AAATCAAGACATATTGTTTTTTCTTTTTTGCTGGACTTTGCAGTAAATTCTTGAGCTCAAGGTAAAATGTGTCTGTGTTTAAGTACATATTCTTTCTTTCAATAATCATTTTTTGAGGAGCAATATATTCAAAGAGTTTGCTGGGTCCTGAGTGAAAAACACGTTTTTCCACCTTCAGCTAGCATGAGAGTAGGAATTCCCTATCAATGATTATTTTTGCAGAATATTCATTTGTGTAATCATTTTTAGGTTGAGATTATATGTAATCTGTTTGTATTCCTTAAGTGTAGGTTCATTGACGACCAAAAGTAAATCAGTCTAGGATATATTATAGGTGATACAGAAGGTTTTTTATCAAGAGTTTTCCGTACTATCTCCAAAATAGATATCAAGGAGCTAAGGTTGATGCTAAATCTATCTTTGAAATTACATTTTGCTCTTATTTTTAAACTTTTTTCTTTTTTGAGTATAGTTTTACTCATAAATTGTGTTATCCATTAAGTGTTATGCTGGTCTCAGTGTGTTGCAGCTGTTGCCGATGATGGTATTTTTGTTATTAATATCTGTACTCGAAGTTCAAATGCAACTGAAAATCAATGTAGTCCAAGGACTGCTTCCTTGTACTGTCAGAATGCCATGAATTTAAAATTCATACACAGCTGCACGGTTAAAAGCCTCTGACATTTTCTCTGGAATCATAAATCCACTCATCTTTTTGTCGCTGCAGATTTCCAGTCTTTGTCTTTCTGTTTATATGAGATATAACCATAGTCATTTTTGTCTTTTACTTCTATAATTAGAATCTACACAGCATATATTTATAGTGTCTTACCAATAAGCACTGTATGTTAAACATATCTAAGTTTTTTTTCAATAATTGAAGATAGTGTTTTTCCCTCATCCTTTGCATCATAAGTTTCATTATACTACTCTACGTGATGTGTAAAATGTTGGAGATTTGACCAAATCTATAATGACCCCGGACTACTGCTTTAGTTAATTAAAGCACTGTTAGAAAATTTAAGTGCAAAAAAAAGAAAAAGAAAAAGAAATCAAGGCAATTAAGTTTTCAATTGTTTAGTTTCTAGTTTTACAAGATTTTCCTACATATCAAGTAAGTCGATTCATTTCAAAATAAGCATTCCTCCTTTGTGTTGTTTACCTCATTCACATTTGCTATTTCAAGGATTAACTACATAAAAAATGCAGAACAAAAAAGGGAGTACAGATTCAAATTAATCCTTTAATATTATGAAATTAATTCACTTTCAAGTATTTTTCAAGCACCAACAATGCACAATGCTAGACAATGTAGGAAAATGTATTAATAGTAGACAAGGATTGTACCATCCTTATACAGAGCTTACAATCTAGTGGAATTCACAGGAAGATAAAACGATAAACCAATGCTTCACACAGGACAGGAATCAACTTGTGCTAGGTGTCATGGAGTCCAAAGGAAGAGTGAAGATTTTGGGAGAGGGGGTACAGGTGTGTGTGCATGTACACATGCATATTTATATGCATATTTTAACTTTTATGTGTGATTTTTTACAGTTTCAGAATTAATAATAAATAATGAAATAAGATCAAAAATCTTGACCCATCATCTAAAACTCCCTTTTCATAAAATTCGTATCCTAAGACACATTTCAAAGCTTCCTAACATGATGTTATAATGGTATTCACCCTTGTATACATCTGTAATATAACTATATTTTGCTGCTGCCTAGTTAGTCACCTGTTTAAATGGTTTCTTTCTAAGCATAATGTCAATTCCATAAAAAAGTTTATTTTACAGAACCATCTTGCCATACACATGATCTGTCATATGCCACGTTGGGGTTAATTTCAAGTTCATGGGTGCATGAAAAATTCAAATGTAGTCAAATGAAGAACCACCTTCAACCTATGCAATTTTAAGTAATTGCTTATTTCCAATTACTATATTTTATGTGGGAGACTTATTCAATAAAGTGGCTCATTACAATAATTACACTACACCTTTCTAGCAGAAATGACATTCATCAAGCCATATTCACTGGACCGTGGTTTTGTGCTTCATGGTCCTATGTTTTTATAACCGCTTTCCCATTTATTGTTAATCTGTTCATATTTTCAAAGTGAGGAAAGAAAAATAGGGCCTCTCAAACTTTTCCCCAGTTAGAAACTGAAATGTATTGTTAACACTCTAAATAAAAAAGTTAGTTGCAGTGTCCTTTCTCAAATAAATATCAATGGCTTCATTCTGAAGGAGACTACTAGGGGGAAGCGATGGCTCTCTAGGTCTAAGCGTTGCAGCATCCCAAAGGAATCTATGTTTCCTGATAGGTCTGTGGTTGCTCCCAGGTGACTGAATTAATATTGTAATCAACTGAAAGTTGTGATAGAGCCAAGATTTTCAGGAATCAGTAAATGTAAAATGTAAGTACTGTAACCATAGTGGATTTAATGGGTTGGAAAAGCCATTGATCTTTCTCAGTGCTTCAAGATCATTATTATGAAAAATCAGTTATGCATATGTAGAACAAACAAAAGTTGGTTAGTTTAGATTTTGCATTAGTATTTGAGATAAGTAAGAGTTTGTGATATATGTAAACCAAATCTTTCCAGGCAAGTAGACAACATTTTGTTACAGTATACTTTACAAATTTTTTTTTTATTCTGTTAAGCCTAGTAACATTTTACATAGATACTATGAAAAGATTTGAACGTAGAAGCTGTGCAATCTAGAGTTGTAATAATTTTGTTATTTATTATCTGGGTGACCTTAGACAACCTAATTTTTATGAACCTCAGATTTTTCATCTGTACAAAAAAGATAATATCTACCTATGAGGATTAATTTGAAGATTATTCTAAAAAATATGTACATAACACCTCAGCACAGATTGAGGAGTCAAGAATTTTAATAAAGATGTTGAGGTTTTGAAATATATATGTCATGGGCATTTAAACAATTCTTTATTCAATGACTAGAGAATAACATTCTAACTCAAGAACACATGTATGATTTACAAAACATGACTACTTACTATACCACAAAGACATTCTAAACATATACCAAATCAATATCCTAGAGAAGACATTATTTGACCAAAATATTTAAAAAAATTAGAAGTCCAATAACAAGAAAATGACAACTACATGAAAAAAATCCTACACATTGGAAATTTTAAAACTACTTCTAAATAAGCAAAGAAGAACAACAATGAAAATAAGAAAATATATACAATTAAAAAATAATGAACAAGGGATATATCAAGCTTGTGGGAAGTAGCTAGAGGCATTTTTAGAGGGAAAATTATAGCCTTGAATGCATATCTAGTAAAGGAATAAAGGCTTAAATTAATCTTCCAAGCATTTAACTCAAGAATTTAGAAAATACCTACCAAGAAAACTGTAAGACAGCAGAAGGAAAGAAATAATAAAGAGAAAAGCAGAGATCAATCAAATAAGGGGAAAAGAAGCAATAAATAATATCAACAAAACTGAAGTTCTGTTCTTCGAAAAGACTAATAAAAGTGATAACTCTACATCAAAATTCAACAAGAAAAAATTAAGGAGACTTCTGGAAAGATGACAGAGACATAGGCATAGTTTTTAAATCTTGAATTCCCACATGAAAACAAACAGAATACTTGGACAACAAAACTCAAAATCCATAGACAATATTTACAACAAAGCTAGTTAATACACAAACCACCCCCAAAAAAGTAAGTGTACACAAACCAATAGCCACATGGTTTGCATGGCATTGGTGTCCGTGAGGAGGAAACCAAGGTTAGTTACAGAGGACCAATGTTTATGAGAACAGGAGAACACCTTCTTAGCTCCACTCTGAAGAAAAACATCCAGGAGTGGAATCAAAATTGAACAGGCTAGGGATACGAGTGATAAGGAAAAGAACAGATCAGGACAAAATTGGGGGGGGGTAGATGGGGGAGGGACTGGGAAACAGAGCCAGGAAATTCCAGGAAGAAAGCTGCCCTATTTGATCACTATATCAAAACAACAGAAGAGAAAGCTCTGAAGTTAGAAGAAATACTAAACGATTTGGGAAAACTAATTTTGTGTAAAAACAAGAGAAAATTATCAAAGACAAAATTCCCTACAAAAGTTATTACAAGAAAATATATAAGGAGCAGAATACCATCTCTGTAGACAAGGAAAGCAAGCTGTAAACATATGCCCACCAACAGCTCAAACTATAGCATACACTTGCAAAATGAGTGAAAAGACATTAAAATTACATAAAGTTGAAATAGCAATGTAAATAAAAATTAGAAAAAAACTTAGAAATGCAGTTCTAGAACTCAGAAAAGATTATAAATGAAAGCATGAAGGCTAAACTAGAAGGAACATAAAAGGACCTCAGATGATGCAAAGGTGAAAAATAGAAAGTGAAGAAGAGGAAATTTTTAAAAATCAAAAAAACAAAGGAAGAGATGAAAAGGATGTGCTGGAAAAATAACAACTTGAAAAATGTCAAACATCTACATTATAGGACTCCCTAAAGAAGAAAATCACAGCAAAAGAATAGAACAAGTACTAAACTTTTCTGAAATATAAAATGATTTGAAACTACATATTGAAAGCACATGCCATGTACCTAAAAATATCCGGTATGAATAACTAAAAGCAAGACATACACCAGACAAATTACAGGACATTAAATTTTAAAAAATTATTTTGGTATCTAGCCCAAAAAGAAGTGATTTATAAAGGAAAGAACATTAGATTATCATCAGACTTTTCAGCAGCAATGCTTTATGTAAGAAGAAAACAGAGTAACATATATAGGATACCCAGGGAGGGAATACGTGAGCCAAGTTTTAACATCCAGAAAACTGACTTTCAAGTTTAAAGGGACAGAAAAACTGTTATTGAGATGTAAGAATATAAATAATGTAAGATATAAGTCATATCATTCCAATGTGCCTCTAAACTACTAAAAACATGCTTCAAACAACCAAAATGAATTCCAAAAGTGACTCTAAGACTGTGGCCCCCAACCCCTGGGCCACGCACTGGTACCAATCCATGGCCTGTTAGGAACTGGGCTGCACAGCAGAAGGTGAGCTGCAGGCAAGCAGCTCCATCTATATTTACAGCGGCTCCCCATCGCTCACATCACCACCTGAGCTCTGCCTCCTGTCAGATGAGCGGCAGCATTAAATTCTCACAGGAGCGAACCCTACTGTAAACTGTGCATATGAGGGATCCAGGTTGCACGCTCCTTATGAGAATCTAATGCCTGATGATCTGAGGTGGAGCTGAGGAGGTGATGCTAGCACTGGGGAGCGGCTGCAAATACAGATTATCATTAGCAGAGAGGTTTGATTGCACATAAATGTAATGCGTTTGAATCATCCCAAAACCGCCTGGTTGTGGAAAAATTGTCTTCCATGAAAGCGGTTCCTGGTGCCAAAAAGATTGAGGACCACTGCTCTAAGACATTGGCACAAGAACCTACATTGTTATGTAAGAACTAAGACTACATAAGGATTAAAATGTAGAGTAAAATACGTAATAACTGCTCTAGAAATGTGGTTATAGTACAGATGTATAAATGAGGAGGCGAATGGGAGAATACATGCAAACACTTTTAAAATATTCACTGGTTGTCTTGGTTGTGTTAGGTATTGTTATTCTGAGATTATTGTTTATGAAATGTGAAATGAAACTAAATGAGTCATTATGAGATAGTCTAATTCTGTCCTCCCTTGTCCTTAATAACCAAGAGTATTGATTTGCTGTGGGAGAGGAGTTACAGGTATCATACAGAAGAGCTTGGGTAAAAATTAAAACCCTGGGTCCTGAATTTAAATTAAAAATATCAGAATAAACTTGGACAAAGTCCTTGAAACAATGACCGATTTAATAGCAATCGTCTCCAGAGTCTAGATTATGGTCTTGAAACACCACTTCCCAATAAATAAACCAGGGCTTCTTGGAGAAAGTGGTTGATTTGAAATAGGAAATATACAAAATGATTTTGCAACATCTCGTTCTACCTGAGAACAAGGAAGCTTTGCCAAGGACTCCTAGAACCTATGGGCCAACTGGAAAAAAATCCCAAGTAGTGCAATTGGGATCATTTGATTTATATAATATGAATAAAAATCGAAATGGACTGAAATCCATCAATTATGTTTAAATCTTGAGTTCAGAATGACATTTTAAAAATAGTGACTAATCCCCTTAAGAGGATGATAGAAAATCAATTAACTATATAAAACTAATAAGTAAAGGTCAATCATCAAGCATTTATCTTGCCTTTCCCATATCAATTATGTCACTGGGTAACCAAATAACACAGGAGATAAAGTACCTCATTATAATACTATTCCAGCTAATAAATAAAAAAGAGATGACAATTTTGCAAACTGAAGGAATCAACGGATCTAAGCAATGAACATCAATACTGCTAACATCATGAAAAGAAATACACAGACATCATGTGCCTCCGGATGGAAGAATCTAACACCACCCTTGGCCTTACCAAAGGGATCAAACCTAAGTCTGTCTGGTGAAGCCTCTGGATCCAGCTGCCAATCTTTGGGAACTAGAGTACAGAAAACTGTGTTGAACTATACCATCAGTGTGCACTTAGCAAAAGCCAGACACCTGGAAACTACAGGTCAAATGGCCTGGGTTCCTCCATTGTAAGAGGAAAAAAAGGATAACCCGTAGATTAAAAGAAACGAAAGTCATTGCCAACAAATCAGCAAGACCCATCCTGCAGTGATTCCTTCTGGTCCAAATTACTCAACCACTAGTAACTCTGTGCAAATTGAATGTAACTTCTAGGCTCTTAAATTTCATGTTAAAGTGCATAATTCTGGAAATATCTTTTAACTTTAAAGTTTAAGACTTTAAAAATATCGCTCTGGCCGGGAGCGGTGGCTCACGCCTGTAATCCTAGCTCTCTGGGAGGCTGAGGCAGGCGGATCGTTTGAGCTCAGGAGTTCGAAACCAGCCTGAGCAAGAGCGAGACCCCATCTCTACTAAAAATAGAAAGAAATTAATTGGACAACTGAAAATATATAGAAAAAATTAGCCGGGCATGGTGGCGCATGCCTGTAATCCCAGCTACTCGGGAGGCTGAGGCAGGAGGATCGCTTGAGCCCAGGAGTGTGAGGTTGCTGTGAGCTAGGCTGACGCCACAGCACTCTAGCCGGGGCAACACAGTGAGACTCTGTCTCAAAAAAAAAAAAAAAAAAAAATCATCTCTATATTGTTTGAACATTTCAATTGATTTTTTTGATCATTAATTCAGTCAAAGAATTGTTATCTGGTGCACTTGAATGTTTTAGGTTTACAGACAAAGTAAAACCACAGAAAGATCTTTTTCAACTAATCTTTGAGTTTTTTCAAAACAAACTCTATGTAAATGCGTCACTCATCCCCTTTCCTTTTCATTCCTACATCTCTGATATGTTTATATCCAGAATAATCAGTTACCGACTCCTTTCATAGCTGTAATTTACAATTTCAGATCTAAAATTACTTATTATAAAATGGATCTCTGTATTCTGTATGTTTTGATTATTTCCAGGTAATTGTCAGTATCTTTTGGAGCCAGAAGATGGCACTGCAGAGCAGCGTAGCTCTGAGTTCTTTGTGGCCAGCACAGTCTCTGAGAACGTTCTTTGCTAAAAGAAATACGCAAAGCTTTACTATAGAAATAAGAAAAACTGAGGGGATAACTAGATAATCACTGCAGGCCTTCTTTATTATAAAAAGGAATAGTTAAAATATATAACTATCTAAATACATATCTAAGATATCAAATATATAGAGGAAAGAAGAAAGATTAGATAGAGAGGTAAATAGGTATCCTTTCCTTCTTCTTTCAAGAACATCCCAAAGCTGAATCTGATGTTTTTCTTTTACGATATTTATTCTTCTGCTACTTCTGCTGTTAGTTATAAAAACAGTTCTCATGTACTCCCTTGTACAGATTAATACTGTATTTTGTTTTAATCAGTTCAAGTTAAAGACAAAGGAGATTCAGTAAGATTTCATAAGAAGATAAGATTTCATAAGAATTCATAAGATTTTTAGCAATCTTATGCAGTGCAAAAATCTAGTAATATACTAGGCGTTATCCCACAGGTGTTTCCTAACATGAAATTGCAGGGGCAGTATACGGGTGATAGGATTCACTCTGCCATCTTACACTAAGGGGAAGATGACTGAGGCATGTCATTGTCCTTTGAAGATGAAATGAGTTGTGGAAATTGCAGTCCTCTCCTAAAAAACTTGCTGTCACAAGGCCTCTGCAACCTGGGCCTATCTCCTAACTATGTGTTTTTAGGTGTCAAAAGAGCAGATGCTCCACTATGGGGCCCTTCAGCTGAGTCTTCTGTCTCCAAAAGCAGCTCGAAAAGACATTCCTTAGGAAATGGCTATCAACTCAGGGAGTTTAAATCAATGCCAAAAGTCACCTCTTTAGGGGAGGGGAGAAGATGTAAGAAAGTTTCATGATCTGTCATTGGAAATAGCATAGATACGCTACCACGAAAATGTAATTTCCAAATAAATGACATTCACTCTTTTCTCCTTGTTCACACATTAATTTATTCTCCTAAGAGTTCTAGTGAATAATGAAACCAATTCAGTTTTTCATTATTGAAAAGAAAAATGAACAAGCCACCTTTCCTCACGAGGAGGAAATTGCCAACGTGTTCAATGATCTTGCCCTTTATTATAGATCTGCTGGAAATAGGAAGACCAGATTGCTAATTATGATGTTATCTAGGTTGTCCATTGTGGTTGAAAAGACCAATTTGTGACTCTGGTTCTTTTCCACCTATGTCCAAGTGGACATATTGTTTGACATTATGGCATTTGTTTATAGGTTTGTTTGTAGACAGAGTTTGGGGAGTGTATCTCCTGGTTTATTATCAGCCTCCAGGATTATTTTATTCTTGTCCTCTTCTCTGAAGTAATGTTCTCATTGCCAACTAGAAAAAAACCCTGAACGCTCATCTCATTTGTCCCCATGCCTGTAGGCAAAACAGCTCCTAAACTCATTGTTCAGATTACTATTGGGTCACAGACCAAGAACCTGCAGCAGTCACTACGTGGATTAGAGAACATTTACTAAACAATGACAAATAAAGGGTCCAATATTAGTTTCAACAGTAAATTCTTCGGAAACTGAAAAGCCTATTCAGATGAAGGATGACATCATCACCGTGATATGCCACCAGCAAACCATCCCATAGCTGTGACGTGGAGCCCCGCAAGTTTGTTCACAGTTCTGCCCAAATAAAAGTAAAAATAGAAAAGAATGTTAAATAATAGAATCAATCATATGATGATGCTTTAGTGAAAAACACCCATGTTTAACGTTTTAACAATGTCATCTGTTTAATGATTTGTCAGTGTATTATTCCCTTACATTCCCAAACTAAAGTCATACTTTTATAATTTTCAGCTTCGCAAGTCTGTTTTCAGCATCAGGGCAAGAAACCTTCTGGAAAAGGAGACGGCAGTCACTAAAATCTTAAGGTAACACCAATAAACGTTGATACCTATTTAAACACAAGTGGGATTATATTAAGCAAAAAAGAGCCTTTTTTTAAAATGAACTCAATTTTCTGAGCATCAACATATACTTTCTGTTAGAAAGTAGCTTGCTTACAAATAATATCAAAGATACTATTGATGTCTTCCCTAAAAAAATGTTTTATTAGCTCAGTAGGCCATTTCTTTTCTTTTCGTGTATTTTAACATAAGTTGTAAGCATAAACATTTACAAGAAGGTGAAAAAAAATAATTTGCCGTTATTCTTAACAGTTTTGTATCTTTTGTGATATCTAAAGGAGAAACCACAATCTAAAGGTAAAATAAAAGTAAACTTTTGGAAAGGAATTATGATTTATTAATGTATTAAGAATAAAGTTATCAAAAATCTAGTAAGAATAAAAAGCACACCCATCTCAGAATACTTATAAAAACATAATTTTAGTGCTACTTTCTAAAATATGCTTTGAAATGAAGTATCAATAAGGAAAATTAAGCAACCCACTTAAGAATATTTTATAAGACTGTACGTTATAATATAGAGTAACATGATGGGTATAAAAACACATAAGCATTTGGAATATCATTTACTGGTGCATATATTACATAGATGTAATATATGTATATGATGCAACTCAATATTGGGAGCTGGAGGTAGGACAGCTGACATGGTGAATGGACAGATTCACACTAGGAACCCCTTTCCAAACTGTGGTAAATGGAAGGAGTTCTAGTTCTCTTCTACTCGATTCATTTCTAGGAATAGTCACTAAAGCACTGTCCCCAAAATGTCTATTACTATAACTGGGAAACTGTAATGAAGAAATAACGCTAAGTATATATGATTTACTTTATAATACTACCTGAAATTTGTATGCAAAAAAAAAAAAATCTTAACTAATCAAGACAGTATTAGGTCTCTGTATTGACTGACATTCATGCATAGAGTTAAGTATGTGTTGGAGTAGCTTTTATGCGTAGGGAATAAATATTTCTGGGGCTCGTGTATTATTACCACAAAATACGATGAGCTAAATATGCAAGGTCTCGTTGGAATAGACAACCTGCATCCCAACTTAGGTTGGATGGTCACTGCATCCTGGTATTACCATCAGATCATGCCATGAGGCTGGCCCTGAGCCACACGTGGTTCATTCAAGATCATTACCCAAGCCTACACTGGACAAGTTCATAGTAGGGTCCTACAGCAATGCCAACCCACTCAGCAGGAAGAGAAACTCTCCCTCAAATGAGAAACTACCCACAAGGGCGTTATAATACTCTGAGTCTGTATTGAGAATCTACCTGCCAAATCAGGAACCAAAATGATCTCGCTCACCTGTCCAGAACAACTGCCTTCCAGTGAGTGTGAATGTGCGCTGGGGTACCAAGAGAATTTCCAGGGCAGAAGCAGAAGGGGATATTTGTAAGGAAGAGATTTCCAGGCTTCACTTCTCTATAAAGTCTTCTTGAAATTGATCCACCACTTTCCCTTTTCCACCTCCTTTCCTTATCTACCCCTCTCTCAGTTCTCAAGAGGAAAGTGAAACTCTCACCTCTCCAGAAACTATGGTGCGTATGGATCTGGAATGTAAAATCCTCTGGGTTGCCAAACAAAAGGACTATTCCCATGTGGCTTTCTCCAATAAAGGGTCCCATTGGACCATACCTTATTATTTATCCAGGTGACAATTTTTTGGCAAAACTCTTTCCAGAATTCACCTACCTTAGAGCTAGGCCATAGCAATAACATGGTTGTCCCAGGGGCTTATGATTACATGTTATTTGAATTGAAAAATAAAGCCAGACTTTTTCTGACTGATTCAGCTGATTGATTTGACAATGTAAACTGACTTAATAGGTGCACAGTGTCATAAAATTGAGTGTGTTAGATGGATGAGAATCTCCAATGTTTCCTCAAAATTCTATTCCTGCACATACACAATAGTGCTAAAGGTTACACTCTTTACTGCTAGTTAACATGGCAAGTAAAAATTCAGTTGTTGGTTTTGAAATGTACAGAAATGTTCTTTTTAATTTTATGGTGTACATAAGCAAAAATTTTAAGATCACCAGGGAATATGGACCTCCTCAAACTTGCCTAGCGATGGTGTAGTTTGGGGGCTAGTCAGAGCCAGTTATATGTTATAATTTCCCAGCATACTATAGCTCCTTAGTGCTACCTGAGCTATGTTACCCTGTGAATCTCAGGAAATAAAATGCTACAATTTGGACGAAAACAGGATTTTTTAAAATACAAATTTGATCTCAGAAAGCCATTTATCTTTTTCTTCTGTAAAAATGGGTTCCTCATTGCTGCTACACTAGTCTCTGCATGAATTAAGGACACATGCAAGATATTAAACTGATACTTGCTTTGGGAATACTTATCTTTTTACTGCTAGTAGTAATGATATCATACCTGCATTATAATGTAATCCATTAGTTAGTGTAGGGGTGAGGGGAAACTTGCCCTTTCCCCCGAAAGTTCACTGAAAGATCAACTCACAATTATAGCAGATTAATAAGAGAAATGTTTATTTACCATGCACATGAAGAGAATCACGGAATGATAACCCAGTGACCCAGTGGGATCCAGATATTTTTATGCCTACATTTTAGAAGGGAGAGGGAGACGAGCAGTATAGGTAATTCTGTTTAGGGGCAATACATGGTTGCTAGGGAGGATGAATGGATGGGGGAAACAGATTGATTTGTAAATGATTCTCTTAGCCAATTAAATTAACCTGAGAGACACATATCATATTTAAATGATTTGGGCCAGTACTAGTTGCATTCTTGATCTTCTTTCTTGCAATATATTGAGATAACAGAGAGAGGAAGGGAAGTCAATTCTCCCTTTGATCTTTTTCATCCGTCAGTCCAGTTTATGCAGATAGAGGGAAAGCCCCCTCCAATGCTTTTTGATCTTGAAAAGCCTTTAATTCAAAATATTCTGTATACCAAGGAGTCATATTTCGGGGTGAAGTTTCCTGAGCTCCTTCATTAGAAAGTCAAGACTAGATTGGGTCCTGGTCTATAGGTATTTGTGGGCATTGTTCTCTGCTGTTTTCCAAGGAGCAACACAGCTAAAAAAGAAAAAGGGGAAAAAAGAAATCTAAAAGAAAGAAAAGTAGTCTCGGGGCAATTGACTCAATAACCTTCCACAAATGGGAAAGTAGAAAAAGCTTCTACTCTCTCAATGTCTTCTTACAGCCTCTGGAAACTCCTCTCCCCTAGGCTTCAACCTTTTTCTCTGTTAATTCTCTCTGTAACTCTGCCTGGGTTCCTGGATAGCATAGAAGTGGTCTCTCCCAGGACCATTTGCATTTTGAAAGCAGGCTTTTAAAAGAGGAAAGAGACTTTAAGTCAAGGAGGATACAGATTCAATCTTTTAGTACATGGATCTGCCTGGATGCACACGAAACCATTCTGGCAGAGACTGTCGTTTTAGAGTTCCATCACTCTTGACTTTCCCACGTTTTTTATTGTCATGGAATTGTTGTCTTTACTCTCATCTGAGATGTCCTTTGCTAGAGAGGTAAGTAAGAGAAGTATAGGGACCCCCGCTGAACCATTGTGGCAAGTCCATCACAGGTTGGCGTTTGTCGATTTGGGTGCAGATAGAGGTAAATCACCTAAACTTTAAATTCAATGTGATATAAGAGGAAGATATTTTATGAAATATTATTGTCTCAGAATAACTTTCAAGAAAATTACAAATATTTGGGGAAAATCAAAGAAAACAAATCTCTGATATAAGGTATCTGGAGGCCTGGCTGTGAAAACAGATAGTTTTTTTAAATTCTCAGTTCTCTTATCCATTCAGCAGGAGGCTGGAGGAGGTGATCTTCAGGGTCCCTGCAGTTCTAAGAGGATGCTAGGTGCAGTGTTAGAAGGTCTGGCTAGCATCCTCTGTGACTTGGAGCAGCTCACTTATCTGATCCTCAGTTTTTGCATCTGCCTGTGTGTGGAGACTGCTCAAAAAGGTTGTCTGAATAACAATTGATCAAGCAAAGTGAAATTTAATACTTATTCCGGTGAGGGAAACCACCACTTCAGTGGTCTTAATAATGTGTCAGAAGGGATAGATCACGGATGGATATTTATAAGGTTTTGGTTTTGGATTTAAGTGTTTGTAGGATGGAGATCTGATTGAAATTGGGCAGAATTCTTGACGTGAATTTAGGACTATTCGAGATACATAACAGCTAACAGGTGCCTGTCATGGACAGGTAACAATTACTGTTCTGGGGAGGGCAGCAGTGTGGTTGGGGACCAGGAAGGGAAGGTGACCTGCCTGGTACCACTTCCCTGCTTTCCATGTTCTTTCCACCCACATCGGTTCAACATTTCAGTTGCTCAGCAAGAGTTTTCCCTTCATTTTCTATTTTCCTCCTTGATTTCAAGGATCTAAGAAGAGGGAAAAATAATGGTGACGTTATGCTGCCATCTTCACATGTGAAGTTTTTCCTTGTGTGCCCTTTACATTTTGAAACATACACATGTAGTACCTTTAAAAAAGAAATACAACTGATTTTTAAAAATAGCCTTTTAAAAAGTTTGGGATTGATGTATCCCATTGGGCAGGGTCTTGACAAAAATCTCGATGAAGACCAATTACTTTTAGGTGTCTGGTTTGACCAGTGGAACAACCTGTTGTCTGGAGATGGGGGCTGGCCCAGCAGTCTACAGTTCAGATAAATGAATCTGGGGAAAGTGCTTGCAGCAGCTATGGAGTGGCTGACTGGTTAACAGCTTTTCCTTCCCACACCAGTCAAGTCACGTTGATGCAGAGGCCTGAGTCCTCAGCCCTGCTAATTAGGCTGCGGGGCCGCCAGTGGTCTCGGCTCCCAGGGGACCTATATTTCTAAATATCCATCTTCCATTCGAAACAGGATCCACATTATTCCAGCAAAAAGTTTGTTACAGACATTACCATGAACAGGAAATTCCAGCCCACAAGGGAACAGGTCTTTCAGAGAGGAAGGCCTGTGACTTCCTCAGAGCCTGAGGCCTGTGACTCATGGGTGGAGCCTCCCATTGCTACATATAATCATCTTTAATTTGTGTCCTTGTTCCTATTTTCTAAAAATTGATTGATGTTTTGAGAAATAGAAATGGCATTTTGTATATAGTTGAGAACTCTTTGATGAGAATAAAAAAGTGGGTCATTTTTATAGAACGTAAGGATACTGGCACATGTATTTGCGGGTAATTCCCTTGCACAAACAGGCATCTGTGTTGTTTTGTTCAAGACTTATCTGAAGAGTTTTGTGAAAGAGAGGATGTTCCACCACCAAAATTATAAAATCCGAGGTCGCTATTAAATTTGCTGCTGTTCTGACTTAGACTGTATCGTTCAGCTCCACTAAAGAAAGCTTCTTTTCAAAAGGCAGTGACCTTTTCTCTGCATCAGATGAAATCAAAAACAAATAGCAATGTGCTTTCAAAAGCATCACTGCCTCTACTGAGATTTCCTCTAATTCAAAGCCCTGAAATTGAGCAAAAATGCATTATCATTCCTGCTAGGCTGAGTGAATAGAGAAATGTCAAAATAAAATAATTAAACATTTTACTTTATTTTAGAAAGCTCCATCCTTTTGTGGTTTGCCAAGAGTACCTCATTAGCTAGGACAGTATCTTTATAACCTTTTTGAATGCTCTGTCTGGTATGATATTTGCATTCTGATATTTGGTTTTATAACATAATTTTCTTTGCCATGCACTTATTTTAATAATTTGTAAACATCTAAGGAATGGTCTTTAGTTGAGTGCCACTTACTATAAAAAAATTAAATACATTTAATGAAATATGTAGGGTTAGGCTTTCTCTTATTTATCATTTTAAAAGAATCATTTTTATTGACTACAAATACAATTTATATATGACTTAAAATATATAAATCACTACATATTTATTAAGCTACAGTTTTTTTAAATGACACTAGCTGAACTTTCTTCCCAAAACAAAGCATTCCTAAGACATTCATTCCTTCATTCAAGATGTATTTCTATAGCATCTTCTACGTGCCAGGCATCTTGCCCCATTTGCTTTTTCCCATTTGGCAAGTTCTCCTTTTAAGATTATTGTTTCATCAGTGAGCCCAGCCATTCGGCAACTTTGGAGTGGGTCATGTGACTTCTCTGCAGCTCCACGTTCAAGGCATGACTAGCAAGACACCCTCAACGGCGCTGAGAGGCCCTGAGTACCTTGCGGCATCCCGCTCACCTCTGAGCTGGACTTGCCAACTCCTCCGTGGACTCCAGATGTGGGGAGGGCGGGTGCTGGAATGACCCTGCAGACCAGAGGGAGGAGGACAGACATCCTTGAGGCTCAGGTTTGGGTCGACCTCCTGAGATAGCAGCAATTTTTCATTACCAACATTTGGCAAAAATAACCCCAGATTTTAAGAAAACGGAGTCTTGAGAATTAATGTCATAAATATGTATCTTTATGATTCTATTAAGGCTGCCTCGTTGTCGTTTTTTTCTTAAGATTCTCCTGACACTTAAATACTCTTATAGATTAGTTGAAAGACTATTTGGAGATAAGGAAATTGAGTATAGATGAAAATTAAGTGTATTCAGAGAACTATAAACAAAGGAGATAAGATCTGTGGGCGTATGCATTTGTACAAAATATAAAATAGTAAAAATTTTAAAGTGGCAAAATATAACTAAATTGAACTAAAATAATGTATTCTATTTTCCTAGATAATACATTGTTTGTGGTAATGAAAATATCTTATATTTTATTAAGATAGTATATGATTTATAGATTATTTTTAGATAAACCCCAAAGTGATTTCAATAGTGCTGTGGATTAGGAGGGCTGCTATTGAATTTTCCCAAACAGGTGTGGGAAGATTTTTTTTTTTAATAGACTTTATTTTTTTGAGCAGTTTTAGGTTCACAGCAAAATTAAACAAAGGTGCAGAGAGTTCCCATATACCCGTATACTGCCCCCACACAAGCTCAGTCTCCCCGACTGTCAACATCCCCCCCACAGAGTGGTGCATTTGTTACAACTGATGATCTTACACTGACACATCACTATCACCCAAAGTCCCTAGTTTGCATTAGATTTCACTCTCGGCATTGTACATTCTATGGGTTTGGGCAAATGTGTAACAACATGTATCCTCCATTATAGCATCACACAGCATAGCTTCACGGCCCTAAAACTCCTCTGTGCTCTGCCCATTCATGCCTCCCTCCCCCCAACCCCTGGCAGCCACCCATCTTTTTACTGTCTACACAGACATCTACATACATAGAAATACGTAGATATATGACTCCAAAGACATGTATAGATGTTTAGAGTAGCTTTATTCATAATTGCCAGATCTTGGAAGCAACCAAGATGTCCTTCAGCAGGAGAATGGATGAATAAACTGTGGTACATTCAGACAATGGATGAAAAAGAAATGAGTCATCGAGACATGAAAAGACATGGAGGAAACATGAATGCACGTTACTAAGTGAAGGAAGTCGATCTGAAAAGGCTACATGCTGTATGACAGTCTGGGAAAGGCACAACTATGGAGAGGGGAAGATATTTTAATGAGATCTCTCCTTTGTTATTGCACCATTGGAGTGTAAAGTAATAATATAGGACAATAAAATATTTACCTGTAGAGAAATTGGTTAGTACAGTTTCTGCAACACTTACAAAATTTCACTTGTATTATAATAAAAAGTTTGATCTTTGCATTGTAATTTACATGTCTCTGAATCAGTAGTTGGGTTACTAAATTTAAACCCCAGTGAATGATGTCGGGTTGCAGACATCTTATTTGCTAAATTTTAATAGATATGCTCAAGGCATGGATTTCTCATGAGTTAATTTTTTGTTTATAGTATGTGCATAAGATAAAGACTTTCAAGGTTTCTTTTATTTTATTTTCTACCTACAATGAGGTTCTGGTCACCCATGTATTCGTATACACCCATAGCTGTATATGACAACATTTTTATGAATAACACAAGATTAGGAAGAACTAATCTGCCGTTGCTATTAAAGAGCCAGCTCCATTTACTCAGGACAGAGCTGACTCACAAAGGAGTAGTAAATGCAACTTTTTTCCTCATCTCAGCAAGAGGCCATTACCAAGGAGCTCACCCATTAGCATCCGCTGTTGTGTCTACTTGGGCTGATCACATTGTCACTCTCTTGGAGTCAGGTAGGAGCCATTTCCAGGAAATACTCATTATCTATTCTCTTACACAGTTATACAGTCGTAGTTTTACATAATTACCATTAAAGGACTATTTTCCTGTTGTCTGCTAATGTGATTACATTACATTAACCGACCTCTGATAATACTTTAAAATGTATTATCTTGTGGCACTCAAGATTTGAGTAAAATCCCACAAATGTAATGCTCTGCAAAGTTACATCGCAGTTCCTTTAGATGGTAATTACATTTAATACCAGATGGTATCGTGTAATCTAACTTTTCCATAATGAGTGAAAATAATTTGAAGACTGCTAGGCCTCTCTCTTTCATTATAGAATGTGCAGGCTTTTCCCACACCCTTGTTCTGGGACATTAAGAAAGAAGACATGGAGACAAAGAAGAAAGGAACCGGGGACCCCCTGCTACTGTGTCTATAAACAACTAGTGGTGTTTAAAGGCTAATAAAGCTCCAAAGATCTCTCTTATAACCATAATCTTTGGGCCAATTTTAAAATATTTTAGATGGAGAAGTGTCAAGAAAAATAGAGACAATTTCAACACATGATTCTCTTCCCCCAGCCTCCATAAGAGATTATATATATATGGCTATCACATAAGGGGCAATTGAAATTCCACAGCACAAAGGCAATGCAGGAAAAAAAAAAAAAAAGAATCAATCTTTCATATGTTTTTTTTCAAAGGCTTGGCAAGAAACCAGGGGTAATATTTTTGCAACTGGGAATGTGTGTTTGCTGAAGAATATTCCCACATTTGAATCATCCTCAGGGGTCCTCATCTTGTTTTACTTTCAAAGGTAGAGAGGGCATAGCATTAACCCCAACTGGGAAAAGGAAAATGCCTCACTGTAATTCTCCTCCAGGGAACAGGAATAAAGGGATTACATATGCCTGCATAATGGAGAATTTCCTCACCCCGACAAGACAAAAGACTTCATTATTTCTCACCAGACACTTGAAGCCTTGTGCCTCCCAGTTCTAGAAGCCAAGTAGGCAGACCAATTTGTTTTTAATATTAAGCCACTAGATGGAGTTTCTAAGAAACTGACCCTCTAGTACTTGCCGTTATGAAGAGATACAGGGAAGATGTGAAAGACCTTCATACGGTGACACTACACAATCACAATCTTTCCCCCAAGAAAGCGAGACCGCTCCTGAAGATCACAGTGTGGCTTTTCAATACCATTAAAGCAAAGCTGCTTTTTCTCTGGGCAGCAAATAAGTGAACATTTTCTTCCTGAAAACATCTTCTTTTATCCTTATGTGAGACCAAAGGCATCTCAATCCTAATGAAAAATTTAAAGTGGCAAAATAAAACTTAGTTGAACATTCAAGTACTTCTCCTTCTGGGTAAGTCTGTTACCAGCTGAGTAACTTTAATGATGTGTGCATCTCATTTTTTTTATATAAAATATTAAAAGTCTCAAACTCCTTAGTTATCCACTGTTTCAGCTTGCAAATAGATTCCTGTAAGACGAGATGTTTGGAGACCATGTTCCCAGTGACAGAGCAGAGCTCCAGGTTAAGAAACTGAAATAAGTGCAGCTGTTAAGAGTCTGCTCTGCTCTGCACTGGCTTTCAGGTTTCCTTAATAGCTTTCACATACAACACAGATAAAGATGGATAAATTTTCTAGCTGCAAGAAGAAATATCTGATTTTTTTTCATTACTGTCTCAGAGTCTCGTCTATTACAGGTACGCAAAGCATCATTCTTGAGTGACATAGTATTCTGACTTGAGATAAAATTAAAATTATTTAACTCCCCCATTAAAAAGCATATTTTAAACACCTGCTATTTTGTTTGTGATTATCTTCATGCTTCTTAAGCATGAATGATCAAGAAAGGAATTAAAATATTTGATCTTTACAGAATGTCAAGGTTCATTCATTCGACAAATGTTTATTGAGTGCCTACTGTGTACAAGAACTGGGAAAATAATCATGAACAACTTTAAAGACAACCCCTGCTCTCTTAGAGCTCTTTGAAACTTGGTGTATGTGAGGAACAGAAAGACCAAAGAGAGTGGTATGGAGAGAATGAGGTCCCTTCTGGTAAAAGATGACACTGAACAGGAAGATTAGAGGGAGACAAAACGGGCTTTGCAAGCCACACTAGACTTTAGACTTCATCTTTTTCTCAAGAGCTGTAGGAAGGTGAAGGGTTTAAGGCAGAGATAATAACTGCATTACTTATCTATTGCTGCAAAACAAAGTACTCCAAAGCTTAAATGACTTAAACAACACATTTTTTATCTCACAGTTTTAGCCAGGAATCTGAGGATAGCTGAGCTGCGTCTCTAGCTTTGGGTCTTTCTCAGAGCTGCATGCATTTGAACTTGAATGGGAAGAAGCCCCTTCCTAGATCACGTGGTTATTAGTAGGCTTCAGCTCCTTGTGGGCCGTTAGATGAAGTCCTCAGTTCCCCCCAGGTGGTTAGCTGGAGGCTGCCCTCGATCCCTTAACTTTGGATCTCTCCGTGGAGGACCACACGACAGGGCAGCTTGCTTCCAACGGAGCAAGTAAGCGAGAGGGCAAGAGAGAGAAAGAGAGAGTGCTAGGAAGACAGAAGTCAGAGTGTTTTGTAAACCTGTCCCATCACTTGTGCCTTCTGTTCCTTAGTAGGAAGTCACTGAGTCCTGCCCACAGTCAAGGTGAGGGGATCACCCAAGGGCATGAGAACCAGGAGGTGTGGATCATTGGGGCCAGGCTTAGAAACCTGTCTACCAGGACAACATTGTGGATGCTCATTTCAGAAAATACTTGGCTTGCAATAAGAAGACAATACACTTATTGAGCGTGGGTGCGTGGAGACCAGGTCAGAGGCTGTAGCACCAGTTCACAATAGACGTCACTGTTGATCAGAGTCAGAAGAGAAAAGACTTACCTTCCATTATGACCCTCTGCCACACTTGCCGTGCAGTCCCCAGCACTCTGTAGAATGTTTTAACGTCAACCATGACATGGGACAAGATAACTCAGGAAGTAATGGCAGCTAAAATTTAAATAAAATGTCAGTGCTTCCAAAGTACTTTCACACTCATAACCGTCTTTGCTTCTTCCAATTCCCTATGAAATCAGCAGGAAAGGCATTATTGTTCTCTACACTTTACATGTGGGAAACGCAGGCTCCAAGAATGCGCGTCACCTGCCTAAGGTCCCACAGCTTGTAAGAGCTGAAGTCAAAAGTGTGTGGTTCTAAACCTGGTGTTTTCTCAACTGATCTTCTGCATGAGGCTTCCAGACAAAGACAGAACTTTCTATCCACAGCTGTACTGCTGGGCGTGACACTGCAAACCTACTGCACTACTTTGAACTGTGAGACTAGCGAGTTGAGGATGCACTGGGCCCACACAGTATCGTCACCTGCCCCTACTCTCCTTCCATGCCCCACCCCCACCTTGTTTCTTATTCGTTCTGTCCATCACCTGGCGGGAGGGACAGGAACTGTACTTCTAGGAATGTGAGGATGAGTGACAAAGTGATCCCTAAAGAACTCGCAGTCTAGTAAGGAGAATAACTAATGATAAGAAATGCCATAAGCTTGGTTAATAACATTCTACGGGAACATGGAGTATAAAACAAGTCATTTTTCTGTGCTTCCATATGGATGAAGTATTCATTTCTCACTTGGTGTTACTCATCAGAACCCATTTATACCAGAGTCATAATTATGTAGTGGATGTTACAACATTGGCAGTTTGTGGTTTGCATTACTCTAATATGCTTTTATATGATGACATTGTGTTTCCTTTAAAAAATAATAAAGCAAACTTTTACCCTGCTTTTGTACAAACCTGGGCACACTGGATTAGAGTTTACGTAACCTCTTAGTAAATCTAGTTGTGTCCAACTGAGTTAATAACTTTCTACCAACACTATTATTTTCCAAAACAGCAAAATATTTTACATGACCAAAGAATGTGACAATGGCTGTTTTATTTATGCAGAAACATTCTAGTATGACACTCCTTCTATCCCTGTTTCGATGTCCAGGTGTCCTCAGGGCCAAAGTATTACAAAACTTCCCTCCCATCCCTTTGCTCAGGCACTTTCTCATCGCCCAGATTGATGCCCACCTGTCTGAGGAACCGTGTGTGGCCACTGGTCCCTTTGTATAATGTGGTTAGGTTTTTCCATGTTTTCTTTAGATGAATTTATGTGTCTGTAGAAAAGTTGTTTCGTGCTGCTTATTAAACCAAGAATGGTGATTATTAGGGATTTATTTCCAATAATGCATTTACAGTCGTTGAATTTGTATGATTTTTCATACTCACCATAATTATCTTCATCCACATCAAAAACATTTTTAAGTGCTTAAACATATTCATAGTATTATAAGAGGTGCTATTTTAAGTACACTAAGCAGATACAGATCCTTTTCTTGAAGTTCTTAACTCTGAGACAGATAGTAATAATGTAATTCAAAGCTATTCTAGAAATGCATTTTAAGAAACATAAATGAGAAAGCGTTATGTGAAGCAGTGGCAAAAGTATCTGTATTCAGATGTTGAACAAATACAGCATCATAAGATTTGCATATTGTAAAATCATCACGTTTTTAGTCTATAAGTTATCCTCAAAAGCAAGTCTTTCTCCTCATTTTACCAATAAGGAAACTGAGCCCGAAAGTCACCCAACCAGTTAGTGACAGTGTAACTTCTGGCACACAGTTCTCGTAACCCTCTGTATTGTTTTCCTTCTACTTGAAAATAATTCTCAAGGGAATGTCTGTCATTCCCAGCTGGAGAAAGCTTTCTGAAAAAGAAATTTTGTTTTCTCACCAAAATGATTCACACCACAGGTGTTGGATCACCCAATTGTCTTCACTCATTAGCAAATCTGAAATTAACACAAGCCCAGTTATGGTCTAAAGAGAACATATTTTAAAGAGTCTTCATGATGTAGAAGACAAAGGAAGTGGTAACTGGCTTCTCTAAGTAATAATTCCAAAAGCTATATTATGCCTTTTTTTAAAATTGTGGGGAAAAAATACATGTACACACATAGCATAGCATTTACCATCTAAACCATTTCTAAATGTATAGCTCAGTAGTGTTAAGTACGTTCACATTGTTGTGCATGATTTCAGCCTTGGTCACTTCTATTTACAATTCATTTTTGCCTCTAAACTTTATGCTTTCCTATTTTCCTAAAGTTCTGCAAAATCTTCTTGGAACATATGTTTCATCATTCCAGAGGTGAACAAATCTATCCTTATGGAATTTAATTAGAAACCTGTTTAAATTCAAAACCAACGCCATGATTGCCTGAGAAGGCTGGCCTTACTGCTTACAGAATCTTCATAGAAGCGCTACCATTTTTTCAAGTCAGGGGGCAGGGGGAGGAGCTTTCTAATTATTTTGCAGCACTTCTTCATAGCAGTGACTCTTCTGCTCTGTAAGTGTTCGTGACATAGAGCCTGAAGTTCATTTTCCTTTATAGTTATGTGTCAGTTGCTGTATTTTGCCTTATCATTGGTGTTTCCTTAAAATAATAAGAATAATGAGCATTTATGTATTATTCATTCCAAATGTATAAACCAAGCATTTATCTAGGGCTTTTTTTTTTTCTAGAGCTTGCACTCGACAGCGCATGCTGAGTGGATCATTCGAGGGGCAGCCAGCAAAGGAAAGGTCCATCCTTAGCGTCCAGCATCACATCCGCCAAGAGCGCAGGTAAGTACTTTGGGAAGACAGAGCTTCAGAGACACTCAGGAGGGAGTTTTACAGGAAGTGCTCACTGTACTGTACGTGGCCAACACCCTTAGGCCCGGTTGGCAGACAGGCACAGGGGAGGGCCCGACTTCTATCTGCTGTTGGTATGGATGATGAAACTCACAATCGGATTCAAAGATCTTCACTTCAAAAACCTTTTCCTTAGTAACAGTCAAATCCTCACTTTTAAGATCAGAAGGAAAAATTCTGAATTTTGTTAGAGGAGATCAAAGACATTCGGATAGACTATAAGCTTTCGCTATAAAAAGAAATAATAGGTATTTGTGGTGTGTCAGAAAAATTGTTTTATTTTGTTCTTATCGTGGTGCTTAAAATCAAATTTGATCTTGAGATGTATTGACGAGTGATTATGGTTCTTTCAGGTCACTAAGACACGGATCTAACAGCCAGAGGATCAGCAGAGGGAAATCTCTTGAAACTTTGACTCAAGATGTAAGTTCTAAGCAGTGCTTTGGATTTTGGGAATATGATTATGAAAATGTATTTAAATGACTGCTTAGACAATTCCAGTGCCTGGGTCTTTCTGTCAAATTCCCAAGTGTCCTTAAGACTTCATGCCAGAGAGAATCAGGAAACAAATTACATGGCCAAGTACCAAAAAGTAACCATTAACTGCAGAAAAATCAAGTCATCCCACACAAAGCATATGTCTTAGCTAAAACAGTAACACAAAAGTGACATATCAATTGCATTGACTTGAAATTAAAAACATTTAAAGCATTTTATATTAATAATTTGCATCATTAACTTTGAATATTTACTAAGTACCGAATATTCTAGAATCTAGATCCAATGTCTATAATACATACTTTACATACTAGGAAATAAAATTTTGTTTCTAGAAGAATTTTTCTGTCAAAGACTATATAGTATTTTCCAAGAATTTCTTTGCTTTTAGATTCTGGGTCATTCATGTATTTATTCACTGGCTCTATAAATATCTATCAAGTATGTAATATGTGCCGGGGCCTGTTCTGAGTGAGGAGGGGTAGTGGTGAAAGAAGACAGATGTGCTGCCCTCCTGGAGCTTAGATTCTAGTGAAGAAGACAGACTTGGATGAGCAAATAAACATACAATGGAATTTCCGGGAGTGGGTTCTTTTTATTTTCCATCCTTTCTTCATTGCTTTGCAATGTAAAGTAAAATAGTGTAAAGAGATCAAAGATGGAGGTTTGGGAGCAGGAAATTTTAGAGATGATGGTTAGTGTAGACCCCAGAGACCCAAATGAAATGAAGGATCAAGCCACTCAAAAATCCAGAGAATCCAAGGGTTGGACTAACCAGCAGCCACACCATGCTAGATCGCAATGAAAGAGTTGGAAAGTATGTATTAGTCAACCCCTGATTAAAATATGAGTCTTAGGTTGAATCTGGATAAGTTGGCTGAGAAAGCAGAGTCTTGAATGTTCAGAGCCAAGGACAGAGCCTGAGAAAGGAGGGCCAGCAAGAGAAAGTTAGCAAAGCCTTAGAGTTATTTTGGTTTTGTCTTTTTCACCACTTACCTCTTATTACTTAAGAGTTCTTGGAGGGCTGGACATATTACACCTGCTTTCCATCTGTAGCAACTGCTATTTTAGTCCAAGTAGATTGTTTCTTTTAAGTGTTCCAGGTGGAATCAATAACTAGAAGAAGTTGGTGATGAGAACACCCAATATCACCATTACCTGATTGACGTGGTTCTATTGGGTACACAGCTGTTACCACCACAATTCTTAATATCCACAGCTCTATCTGATTGGCTACCATATTGTTGATATGGAATTGTGATCAGATCCAACACATGGCCTGTACACTTATAATGCCAGGGTCAGTTTTATTGCATGGAGAAAATTTTCAGACAGAAATTCAGACAAAATTCAGACAAAAAATTCACTCGTTCAAAGTGCTTTCCTTCAGTGTGATTCAATAGAAATGTGCAGTCTACTTAAGAATCAAATTAGAACATGGCTTTGATAATATGTGCATAAATATACACAACAAAGGCCCTGTTTGAATAGTCTCAATTCCAGAAGCTTACTTCTTCTTCAAAGACTTATTACATTTTTCTTATAGAAGTACGACAAAATCCATCACCAATCTTGTCCAAAGCAAAATGGCATGGGGTTCTGATCATTTCACAAGATAGCCTTATAATGTCTTTTCTCCCGTAAAGGAGACATTTAAATTAAAGAATTTCAACTTTTTCACTTCTTCCAAACAATAGAAGATACAGATAATTAAATCTAAGGAATTCTTTCTGCAAAATCTATTGAGTTGTTTGAACAATGGCTCCCCGCCTCCCACAGGGTCCACATAGGGACTGCCACGGCCCTGCACAATCTGCCACCCCACCTCCCTCAGGTTCTGTCCTTGCTCTCCGTGCTTCACCACACTGGCATCCTGGCTATTCCACCTAGACACGCCGGGCTTGCTCCCACCTCCGGAAAAACACATTTCTGCAGCTCTCCGGCGGCCTGTACTCTCCTCTCCTTCTAGTCTTCATCCAAATAGCCCCTTCATATCAAGGGGCTGACCTGTTTATTTAAAATCATAGTCTTCTAGTGCTCTCTATGCCTTTCACCTGCTTTGTTCTTTTGTCAGAGAACAAAGCATCCTCTGACATACTTATTTATTTTGATTTATTTTTTTATCTGTCTCCTCCTGACTAGAACATCAGTCCCATGAGAACAGGGATTTTGTTTTTGTTTGTTTGTGTCTCTCTTGCCATATCCTCGGCACCAGAACAGTGCCTGGCACACGATAGGATCTCAATCAACATGTGCCGAATGAATGACTTTTTAGAGGAAAAAATGCCCTTGTTAAGAAGACTGTGGCCATTAAAAACATATATATAAGATGAAGATATTGATGTCAACTTCTTAAATGGTAATATATGTTGGCCTTCAAAAAAAATCTCCCATTTTAATATGCTGCCTCTTCATTTATTCCTAGCATTCCAATACAGTGAGGTATAGAAATGCACAGAGAGAAGACAGTGAGATCAAGATGATTCAGGAAAAAAAGGAGCAAGCGGAAATGAAAAGGTACAGGCTGCTGCGGTGTTCCCAGGCTCTCATTTTGGAATGGCAAAATTTCTCTTAGCCTCAATGTCCCATCAATTTCCCCTCAAGGAAAGTGCAAGAAGAGGAACTGAGGGAGAACCACCCGTACTTTGACAAGCCGCTGTTCATTGTCGGGCGAGAGCACAGGTTCAGAAACTTTTGCAGGGTGGTGGTCCGCGCGCGCTTCAACGCGTGAGTACACTTCGTTTCAGCCAGGTGTTTGGCCTGAGCCGTGCAAACAGCAGGGGGGTGGTTGCCATATGCAGGAGAAGGAACGTGTAATCCTAACGGGGTCACAAAATAAACTGTGGGCTAATTAATCATGCTGTTCCTCTTTGCTGAGTGCCCGACCAGGTGGAAAACAGAGGTCGCAAGTAGTTAACATTTATAGAAAACTCCCATCGGTAAAGTGCTTAGCCACTTTTATTTGTGCATTTTAACAATCGCCTAATAGGTTTATGTCAGTTTTTTTAATTCTATATTTTATTTTGGAAATACTGAAACAAAAGGAATTTAAGTGAAGTGGTGAAGGTCATTCGCCATATCTTCTATCAGACTTGTATTTTCTTTGTGTTCAAAATACTCCAGTTGGTTTCTTTGAGAATAAGGCAAAGAAGAAAGAAAGTTGACAAGGGCTTCCATTACCACTTCTCATAAAAAGAAAACTCAGTGTCCATTGTCTCTTCCCTACCAACATGGAAGAAATGTGTAAGAAGTATCAGTACGGTGAGCCTCGAGGACACTGTACTTATGGAGTCCTAAGCCAAGTTTCACAGGCAACCAATGGATGAAGTGAATTTTTGTCAAGGTTCACTTTAATATCCTGAAGACAGTGAGCCTAGAGGAAACGTGTAAACATTCCATCTTTCCATTATGTAGTTGGGCCTTCCCGATGTCACCATGTTAAGTAAATTGATTCCTTTGTTATTACTCAGTAGCACATGATGATCACTATCAGTTATAGGCTGAATCATTCCCCCCAAAAATCCATATGTTGAAGTGCTAACCCCCAGAACCTCAGAATGTGACTGTATTTGGATATAGGAACTTTATAGAGGTAATTAAATTAAAATGAGGTCATTAGGGTGGGCCCTAATCCAATAAGATTGGTTTCCTTATAAGAAATATGGACATAGACATATACAGAGAGAAGACCATCTAAAGACATGTAGGGGGAATATGGGCATCTACAAGTCAGAGGGAGAGGCCTGGAGCTGATCCTTCCCTCACAGCCCTCAGAAGGAACCAACCCTACTGACATCTTGATCTTGGACCTTCAACCTCCAGAATGATAAGGAGATAAATAAATAAATTTCTGTTGCTTCAGCCACCCAGTCTGTGATGACTTGTTACAGCAGCTCTAGGAAACTCATACACACTATCATGACTTGTCAGGGATGGAGAAACCTCAGGGACCAGTTGGTATCATTTGTGTCCCCTCTCCTTCAACAGACCAGGATATTTAAGTCTTCAGAGGTTAGGGCTTTGTTTGCTCAGGGACCCAGCTAGTACATGGCTCTCTCCTGATTGTCAGCATGTTGTTCTTTCTGCTATTCTAGAAAAACCTTCACAATTTAAAGCACCTGAGTAATAATCATTAAAATCCTCCCTGAGTTTTCACAAATTAAAAAAAAAAAGAAGATGGAAGTTTAGAAGTTGATTTGATCTGTTCCCAAAGCTGGATTTTCATCTTGAATTATCCTGTTGGCTGCCTACAAGTTAACATCTAATTGTTAATTCTCCACTTCATTTAGTGTGGTGTAATTCTCCTTTTGTCGGCAACACAGCTGATGTTTAATGTGACTGATGAAGACTTGGCTGTAATTGGGGACACAAACACAAAGAGCTTCAGGGGCCTCACTGATGATTGTTCACAGGCTTCCTGAAAGCAAAAATTAAAAATCCCCCTCCCAAGAAATTCTATATAAATTATTCCACAAGATCACAACTAAATGCAGGGTGAATAACTCTGTTTAATTTATGGAGTATTTTATTAAATTATTTTGAAGAACATCCTTGAACTAGTAAGGCAAACATTTTAAATGAGTGCTTCTAAGCGGAAGTCAAAATTTAATTTTGTGAAACCCATGTCAGGAAATTGTGAATGGTGTCACAAATTCTAAGATGAAATATGTTGAAAATTGTAAAACTTTACTTTCATAAGTATCAACTAAAAAGTCTTTGGGTTTTTCTTTCATCTAATGTTCTCTGCCTTCCAAAGTCACATACAGTTAACATATTTTTATAATGGACATGTTATAAAGGATATAAAAAAGATTATAGGTAGAATAGATGTTTGTAAATACTATGCTGCCAAGTTATAACATACTTGCTGTGTTGCAGAATTTCCTATGTGCGCTGTCTCTTACAGATCTAAAACAGACCCTGTCACAGGAGCTGTGAAAAATACAAAGTACCATCAACTATAGTAAGCATTACCAACTCCATTTTCCATGCACATTTGAAGTTTTCATGTACTATTTTATGCTGCATAAAAATATGAAAATTCTCTTTTATTTTTTTGCTATATAGTGCTATGAAATAGAAGATTGAGGACTTATAAAAAAAAAATAGTCATCATGTTAATAGAGTCACAGAGGCCATCACCTGACTCTTAGTAGCCTTTCCTGGAACGTTCGTGTTTCTCAGTTTTGTTTGGTCTTTGGCAGTGATTTGCTGGGATTGGTCACTTACCTGGACTGGGTCATGATCATCGTAACCATCTGCTCTTGCATTTCCATGATGTTCGAATCCCCCTTTCGAAGAGTCATGCACGCACCTACTTTGCAGGTACTGCTGCTTAAATGTCAGCTCACAGCTCAGGGGTAAAATACTGACCTGCAATTTTTCTTTTCATTGTGACCAAATTGCCTCTTGCCCGTTTCAGATTGCAGAGTACGTGTTTGTGATATTCATGAGCATTGAGCTTAATCTGAAGATTATGGCAGATGGCTTATTTTTCACTCCAACTGCTGTCATCAGGGACTTTGGTGGAGTAATGGACATATTTATATATCTGGTAAGTCTTTAGTTATTTCCTAACTGGAAAATGGAAAGATTTTGTAAAATCTCCCACATTTCTTGGTACAAGAGTGAGATATGTGAGTCGCAAAGGTTTAAATGCCCTGAGTTCCTAAATGGACTATAGAGTAGTCTGTGATATGCAAATAAGGGACATACATATAAAATCTAAATTAAAAGCATTATAAATATCTAGGGACAGTTATATTGTTCAAATACACCAATCACAATTGTATGTATCAACGAGATGTACATTAATAAAGCCTAAAATAGAAAATCTAGTTTGTATCCCATAATTTGTGTGACTGCTATACTAAAAAAAGTTTGCCTTATATAAATCATGTTATTAATTAATGAGCCCCTTCCTGTTAATCGCAAACTACAGTGATTGTGGTTGGACCTCTCTCTGATTACAGTGCACAGAATACCTGGCTATAGCAAGTACCCATTCAACTGTTCAGTTAAACTAAATTAGGGAAGCATAGGAATGGACTCAAAAGAAATTTTATTTCTTCTATGTGTCCAAGAAGGCATGAAATCAATGTCTTTGCAGACTCAACATGGAGAATTGTGATCATTAGCAGGTAGCATGTTGCAGATTATTAATGAAATAGTAGTGACCTCGATAAAAGGAATTCCAGTCATATTGACATCACAGAGCCTCCTGTGCAGTAACTTAAAAGAAGGAGCAGAACACACGGGTATACGCACAGACACAGCGTGGGCGCCTCCATTTCGCTCCTGCACACACGTGATGACTTTCCTTTGAGCCTTCTAACAGGTCTAGATTAAGTTCCTTGCTTAAAGGTAACAGATTGCAAACACAACTGGTGAGTGCTTGTCTCATATAACACGTGGAATCTATGCTAAATGAAAAGTTGTGGCCAGTTGGCTCACGTAAAATGTAGATAGTAGAAGATAAATTACGTAAATACCAGAGATTATTTTTTTCCTTCTAGGTGAGCTTGATATTTCTTTGTTGGATGCCTCAGAATGTGCCTGCTGAATCGGGAGCTCAACTCCTCATGGTTCTTCGGTGTCTGAGACCTCTGCGGATATTCAAACTGGTGCCCCAGATGAGAAAAGTTGTTCGAGAACTTTTCAGTGGCTTCAAGGAAATTTTTTTGGTTTGTTAGAGTTACCCTTTGTTTCCAGTTCACCGTAGTCCAACTCCGTAATGTAGCCAATGCGGGGATAAAGCGAGTCTTGCTTGTCAAGGACAAGTCTATATTTTCGTCTATTACCAGAGGGTTATAAAGCACTAATCAAACACAATGCGCTTTCAAAAACTTTATCCATGGGTGTGTCTGGCTATCAGTTTATTTAATTCAATGAACAATGAAAGAAGCATTCTGGAAGGTACAATGAATGGGGACTCCAAAGAGATAGTATCTGCTGACTCTTTCATTCCTAACTCTTGACTCTAATTTCTACTTTGGGTTTTAGTCTCCCCATCAGGAAACTAAGGATAAGAAGATTCAACCCCATCTACTTCATAAAAGGATTTAGGAATTAATGCATTTGGGCTCATAATCTCACTCTGTATGTTCCCTAAAGCATATAGCATGGAATTTGTCTCTAGATCTTAGGAGTGTTAACATAAAACAACTTAAAAAAAAAAAAATCTAACATACAGGTATACCCTACTTTAAGTAACCTCAGTAGTAATGAATTCTTACAAATATGGTTCTAAGTAACGTTCTTTTTAGTTGTGCAAACATTGATTTAGGGTCTTCTAAAAACAGGACTGGAGATAAAACAAGTAAGAGGCTCATTCTTCAGAGTCTGTTACAGAAGAATCTTTGCCTTACAAAAGAGTGATCAAAAGATACTCTTTATTATTGATGAGTCTGCTTGTGCATGAGATAAACACGAATTAATTTACATAAGCTTGTTTTGTATCTTGCTTTCTAGAAACATACATATGGTAAGAGAACAGTTGTAGGTGTAGTTGATACAAAGGTAGATAGATTGTGATATTACTAGAGGCATAGAGTTGCTGACTTTTTAAAACATATTTAAAAGTCCTTATTTTCTTTGTGCAAAACCATGAAATTGTGGCTTTTCCCACAGCTGGAATTAAAAGAAACAGAGTATCACCTGATAGCTAATGTATTTGAATTTTTTGATCATTGATAGATTTTAGAAGAGGATTTATTTGTGCCTTTCTCCTGATGATGTTTCGGTGTAATGTTAGTATACTTAAGGTCTTTGTTTAGATTATTCAACAAGTATAGTTCACATGGTGTGTTCATATTTTACCCTTTGCCGCCTTTCTCCCCCGAGTCAGCCAGCAGAGGGAGCATGAGTTAATTAACAGATTTGCGTTTTAGGACCGAATTACCTCCTGTCCTCTGTGCACAGCACACCCCCTAATGTACACCCTCATGCTCACAGCAAAGCAAACCCACTGTCGCTCTCATCTGTGCTCTGCTAATAAAGATATGAATTCATTTTGAGACACTTGGAAAAATATAATTATTTGAGCATTTTTCCTTTGTTCCATTAAATAAAATAGAGCAAGGTTTGATTTTAAAATCAGAAAAGTCCAAGTCATACAAAAAAATACCATATTCCATTTTCTTACATGAAAGCTATATGTTTTTATTTCAAGAATTCAAAGCCTGTTAATTTCCTCCTTTTGATATTCCAGGGAGGCTAATGGAATGACCTATGGTGGAAACGTTAAAAGATAGTATCAAAAATCCATGCATTTTATACAATGTTATCTTTTAAAATCCAGTTTATATCACTGTTTAAACCAAACCTAATGTTTAGTTTTTACCAAAAGATTTAATATTTCATCAATTTCTTTCAGGTCTCCATTCTTTTGCTGACATTAATGCTTGTTTTTGCAAGCTTTGGAGTTCAGCTTTTTGCTGGAAAACTGGCCAAGTGCAATGATCCCAACATTATTCGAAGGGTAAGATGCACCTTTCTGGCTTTTGAAATAAAAATTAAGGTAGTTTACCATCCCTTGGAAAGCATGTGCTTCAGGGGCTGCTGAGGCTACTTTGAGAACCCCTAAAAATCGTCTTCCCACAAACTCCTTTTTGCTTAAGCATACAGTATGTTTGTTCTGGCTGGGAAAGGTTTATAAGATTAAAAGCATGTCTTAGAGAATTCTACTCTTCCCTCCTATTCCAGTGTCAATCTGCTATTGACATTGTGGGTGTAGTCACCCCAAATTCTAGATGTTTACAGCTGTGAGCCTTGGAAACTTTCCCTTTAGGTCTTCCCTACCTTGATCCTGCCTCTGTTGTCACAAGCAGAATAATTGAAAAGAAATTCACGTAGTGAGAAGTGGTCTGTGTCTTTTCATCTTTTCTCATATTAGCAAGCAGCCCTGTGCAAAAATGCATGAGAGGCAAAGTTTGACTCTTATCCCTCTTTTTATTACTTCCCCACCCTCTCAGCATTGTCCCCTTTAGGAAGTCGGTGCCTTCACATTAGCTCTTGGCTGCCCAGAACCTTCCCCTGTATGATGACCAAAAAGGACCCTGACAAAAACCCAAAATTAAATACTTTCACTACATCACTACAGCATTTCTCTTTCTCCTTTTTCAGTCAGTGTTAATAAGAGGAGGCAGATGCTATAACAACTCCAATATTTCAGTGGCTTAACATTTGACATGTACATGTTGTATCTTGGATAAGTTGGCCAGGTCTCCTCCAAATGACCACTCAGGGACTCACGTTCCTTCCGTCCTGTGTCTCCGCCCTTCACTATGTCTTCAGAGCCTTCTTCGATTAGTGATTAACTGGCAGATAAGAGGAGAGAGCCATCTCTGTCAGAGAGGGCTGTGGTCTCACCGAGAAGTGTACACATCCTCTCAACCCACATTCCACTGGCAAGAGCATGGGCTCACCCTACTGGAAGAGAGGCTGGGAAAAAGGAACACAATTTTGTTAATAATTAGCCAAACTCTGTGACACCATGCAGTGTCCCATTCTCTTAGGATTCCTCTCAATATTACAAATAGATTAATAAAGTAAACCAAGTACTACTGATGTATAAACTAAAAAAAGTATTTCCTCTTTCACTCAAATAAAATAATGCCTGAATTCCATTAAACTGTGTGTTTCCAAAAGGCCTAATGGAGCCGAACTGTGGTCTGAAAGTCATGATGGACCAAATTAGCTGGTGAAGGAAATAATGAATTAATGAATAAAGAGCTGATGCATAGTCCACAAGCTTGTGCACAGAAAGAAGAGTGACTTTAGATCCACACTGAATAAAGGCCAGGAAAATAATAACAACATTTAAAGATGAAGCCTACTAAGACTCTTGGATGACTCAGTATCTTAATAATGGCCTAAGCACATGGTATCTGCTCACACAGCTTGCACGATGCATTTATCCTCTTTCCTACAACAGGGGCGTCCATAGGGGACACACAAGGAAACTTAGGAGACTTAGCCGTCTTGGGGAGCATGGCACCAAGCAGAATAACTAAAAAGAAATTCTCATAGTGAGAAGTGGGCTGTGTCTTTTCATCTTTTCTAATCCCAACATAAGAGGCCAAAGCCAAGACTGCCATGTGGATGAAGGGACGTCAGTTCTATCTCAGAGCTCTCAAGTAAAAGGGGAAGCCAGAAACACCAACATTTAGATCACACAGCTCATGCTTAAAGGCAATGGAGCTTGAGTTGTCTGGGCCATGTTTTCCAACTGGGAGAACATGTTGTGTTCCTGTATTTGAGCACTTTCCCCTCACTCCTTTGCTCCTTTTCTTAAAACATGACGGCAGATGTCTTGAGACTGATATAGCTAGAGATATGGAGCCTAGGACTTAGTCACCAAAATCCTGCAAACCAACTCTGAAGATACCTTTTGACAAGTAGTCATTAAATATCGGTTATTTAATATCAAGGTACCATGAAAGGTGAAATGAAATGAGGACTAGAAAAATGGGTAGGCCACTACCCCTGTTTTGCAGCATTTTCTGTCCAATCAGAACATGTGTTTCATGTTCAAGCAAACTTAATATGAAGTCAGCAGTTAAAAGAGCACCTGGGAAGCAAAAATAATGTGCAGTCTGATTTCAGCATGGGAAGTCATGCTTCCAACTGGGAGTGCCGTGCAGGGAAGGCTTCAGGGAGGAGATAGGGTATGAGACAGCAGGAAAGGACCTCCCGAGCAGAGCAGGCAGGGTGAGGAGAGACACAAAGCGTGCCAAGAGTCCTGGTGCAGAGGCAGGGACAAAACAAGGAGGGATGCACGTGGGCTTTGGGATCACGGCTCCTGAGATGAGAATCCAACTTTTGCAGATGTGATGGCTTGATCCGGGCACTTTATCCCTCTGCACCTATTCCGTCCTCTGTAACTCTTCTCACGCAGTGATACTGTGCATATTAAATTAGCTTACTTACGTAAAGTATCTAACCCAATCGTCAGACTTCATTACCCTCCCATGTAGGAAACAACTGAAAATCAAGGTCAGAAATGTAAGTTAGGGAAACATCATCAAGCTCCTGGAATGCCAAGCTAAGGGGTTTGGAATTTCTTTGGTGAGAAGTGAGACTCCACTAAAGATTTATAAGAAGAGGAATCAGACACTTCTTAGTGCTCACAAAGCACAAGGCACTGTCCCTAATACTGTTTTTGTTACCCAGATTATACAAATGAGGAAAACAGGTGTAGAAAGTTTAAATAACTTGTTCAAGGTCACCCACCTAACAAGTGGGGAAGCTGATTTTTAACCACACAAAGGTGGGCTTGGGTGGCTCAGAAAGACAGATTGGAAGAGGCAGTAAGTTTCAATACATCGTGGGGCCTCTATGTGACACATTGCAACACAGCCTTTAAAGTAATGTGGATAAATAGGTATGGCCATGAAAAAATAATCATAATATATTTCTAACTGAAAAAAGTGGGCCGTGAGCTCAGGTATGCACAGAAAAAAAGACTGGAAAGATGTACTCCAAAATACCAACTGTGTTTGTGGGTAATTATAGGAAAGTTTCCTTCCTTTTATTTATCTATGCTTCATAAGTTAAAGATGTCTTATTTGTGTAAAAAGGTTTTTATTTTAAAGAATTTTATTGGTAGGTAATCCAGAAGGAGGTAATGTTGGCATGAACTAAACTAGTTGTGATAAGAATGGAGACACGGGCCCTGAAGGATGGGAGAAGGTCTTACTGCTGCATTGATGCTGGGATACCGGTCCGGGGACAGGAAGGGAGAAGCCAGGAGGGGACATGATGTAGGGTCGAAGGGGACTTTCAACAAGAAAAATTGAATTTCTGTTGAAATATTCAAATGATGGTCAAGAATTTTACCATGTACACCTTGAACCCAGAAAAGAAAGTCGAGGCTCAAAACATGATAATATAGCCTAAAAGGCAGAGATAACCAAAAGGAGAACAAATGTAAAATGAGTCCAAAACTTCTTACTGGTATGTAATTTTTAAATCTTTTTTTTGAGACAAAGTCTTGCTCTGTCACCTGGCTAGAATGCTGTGGCCTCAGCCTAGCTCACTGCAACCTCAAACTCCTGGGCTCAAGCAATCCTCCAGCCTCAGCCTCCAGAGTAGCT
The DNA here is from genome assembly GCF_000956105.1 of Propithecus coquereli. Lineage (NCBI taxonomy): Eukaryota > Metazoa > Chordata > Mammalia > Primates > Indriidae > Propithecus > Propithecus coquereli. The sequence continues at coordinate 3,024,751 of NW_012146301.1, read as the reverse complement.
GGGACTACGGGCATGCACCACCATGCCCGGCTAATTTTTCTACTTTTAGTAGAGACAGGGTCTCACTCTTGCTCAGGCTGGTCTCGAACTCATGACCTCAAGCGTTCCCCCTGCCTCAGCTTCCCAGAGTGCTAGGATTACAAGTGTGAGCCACCATGCCTGGCCCAATTTGTAAATCTTTATAACAGCTTTATTGAGATATAATTCACACATCCTACAATTTGCCCACTTCAAGTGTACAATTCAGGGGTTTAAAAACCTTATCATATTCACAAGTTATATAACTTTCATAACAGCCACTTTTAAAACATTCACATCCCCTCAAAAAGAAGCCCTGTGTCTTTTAACTGTTACCCCCATCCTTTTGTCTACCCATTACCTCCGACCCTAACAGCCACTGATGTATTTTTTGTCTCTAAAGAACTCTCTGTTCTGGACTTTTGTATGAATAGAATCATATAATTTGTGGTCTTTTGTGACTGGCTTTTTTCACTTAGCGTAGTATTTTCAGGGGTCATCCATGTTGTAGTATGTATCAGTATTTCATCCCTTTTTATGGCTGAATAGTATTCCATTGTATGTATAGACCACATTTTGTAGATAAACAGATAAGTTTGTCCAATGATGGACATTTGGGTCAGTCCACCTTTTGGCTATCATGAACAATGCTTATGTAAATATTTGTGTGCAAGTTTCTGTGTAGACATCATTTTCATTTCTCTTGGGTGGATACCTAGGAGTAGAATCACAGGCTCATATGGTAACTCTGTGTTTAGTCATTTGAGGAACTGCCAGACTGTTCTCCAAAGTGGCTGCACCATTCTACGCACCCACCAGTAGGATATGAGGGTTCCAGTTTGAAGACTCTTATTTTTCCACATCCCCTCCAACAGTCATTGTTATCTGCCATTTTGATTATAGCCTTTCTAGTGGGTATAAGGTGGTATCTCATTATGGTTTCAATTTGCGTTTTCCTAATGGCTAATGATGCTGAGCATCTTTTCATGTGCTTATTGGCCATTTGCATCTTTTCCTTGGAGAAATGTTTATTTGGATCCTTTGCCTACTTGCTAATGTTTCCAGTGTCAACTCTCACCGGCCCATCTCCTAAGCCTTTGCTATTATCTGCTGGATAGCTGTCCACATCACTGTCCCTTAGAAAAATGACATTTGTTATTCCTTGTAGGAAGCATTTTCTATCTTTTGTATTTTATGAGTTCATTTTCTGACTAGGTTTCCCCCTTGTCCCCCTTTTTTCTGCTTTAGGAAGATTGTAATGGCATATTCAGAATCAATGTAAGTGTGTCCAAGAACTTAAACTTAAAATTGAGACCTGGAGAGAAAAAACCTGGATTTTGGGTGCCCCGTGTTTGGTAAGCATATCAGAAAAATATTCTGAAGAATGGTATTTTTGTTAATATTTGGCTTTAAATCAGTATGTTATGGCATGAAACAAGGTAATTCTGCTAGAGATATTAAAATGATTTTAAGTAATACAGGGCAAAGCACCAGATTACAACAGGATACAAAAATAAGGTAAATAATAGAACAAGTGGTACATTGAGTTCCACACTGCTTCATGAAACTAATGAAATATCACCTCAGTATTTTTCTAATACTTTAAAAGTATGTATCTGGATGCAAATGGCTTTAAAAATTAGTGGGGCTTAAAAAACGATTGCCTATCAAATTAAAACTAAACCCACCCTGAGTTTATATCTTTAAAAGAGGATCTGATGTCCTCATAACAGTTGTAGAGAACCCTAAATCATAAAGTTATTTCGATTTTGAAACCCATTTACATTGAAGGATTTCCATTATTGCAATCAGTAACACAGTGGATTATATCTAACTCTCCCTTCAAAATTCATTTTTCTTAAAAATGAATTTTCAAAGCATCAGCATTTATATCAAAGCTAGGAGTACCTAGTACCTTCTTTCTCATTTAGCCTATTAATGACCATCGATGGAATCTCTCAGTCTGTTTCGTTAATGAACTGAGTGTTCTATCAGCTTCATTTGTCCTTTTTAATCATTATCTGTTCTTTTAAATTTCTTTTTCACCTCTCAGAATAATGAGTGAGCAACAGCAACTCTGCCTTTATCACAATTGATGTTCTCTTCTGAATGTCAAGACTCTTTAAAAGGAATAGCAGCCATACCCTAGCACTCTTTGTTATCTTTCTTTGAAACTTCTCTAACATGAAATTCACTTTTATAAACAACCCAATATAGCTTATTTTAGGGTTTTTTTTAAATACCCAAGACCTAAGAAAAAAGATTAATTTTGGATGTGTGGCTGGAACATGGATAGAGAGGAATGCAACACATGAGGATAGCCTCATCCAACTGCTAACTAAAAAGCAGTCGAATTTACATTACAATAGAAGTGCATGAAGCATAAAAAATTTACTTTTCTGAGACAAAAATTTATTATACCATAAATAACTTATTTATATCAGGACATCAAATGGGATTTTTTTTCCCTACTGTTTTGAGATTTTGGCTAATGCCTCACATCTGAGGTCAGTGGGGTATAAAATGTCTTTACATTCTACAGAGACCAGCTAGACCCATCCCAGCGGAATTTATGAAAAGATTATCCACCTTCATCACCCAGCTCTAGCTTATATGAAAGAAAACTCTACATTCAAAGATAATGTCATGAAAGTAAATGAAGTCAGAAGCAGGGAATCTGCGGCATCTCCCTCCCTTCGCTATGGAAGAAGGGAGAGGGTGCCTCCCACCCAGCAAGTGAGGGAGCCCAGGAGGACCATTTAATATCAGAGATTGGCGAGGCAGGAACAGCAGGTCTTGTGGGCAGGCTGTTCTTCCCCTCTGGCAGAGCAGGGTCATCTGGTGTTCCTGGAGGTTCAAGCAGTCAGTGCCTAGGACCACCTGATCTGAGCCGTCTTGAATAGAACTTTGCTGCAAAGGGCTCTGTGATGGGGAGAGGGCACCCCCTTTGCAAGAGGCTGTGGTTGTCTTTCCAGGAGCCAGACTTGAGAATCGCCCACAGCAGCAAAGGTGCAATGAGGCACTCTCGTGCTGGGGACTCAGGATATATACTGTATTCGTATATATTATATATGTACTAATAATTAACAAATGTAGTGTATTAATTGAAAATTTGAGGTATAGCAAGGTCAACAGATCAGGTGACAATTGCCATTGAAAAGGTAGTTTGTTACAGTTCCTAAAAGGGGGGTGGCATGTGACACCATGGGGGACCACATGAGGAAGCCCCAGTTTGCTCATGAGGCAGAGGGAGGGGAGAACTCTGGGGAAACCTTATTGTGGTTTCCATGGGAAGGAACAAGGGTGGGGATTGGCTAGTTTGAATCATTTCAGCAGGCCAAGGGGCATAGGAGCTGTCCCTAGTTATCTGGTGCCCGGCGCTGCATGATCAGGGCAGGTGGATAGTGACCTGGAGTGTGAGAGCTGCTAAAGGAAGTGATTGGGGTGCAGACCCTGGGTCAGTGGGTTTGTGTTTGGAAAACACACCCCCAAGAGGAGGACTCCTCCCAAGGGGGGGAGGGGGCTGACGAGGGAGGCAGGCGGCCAAGGCAAAGTGGCTCAGGCACATTACTGGGTTGTCCAGAACAAGATGTGCCCAGCACATGCATGTAGGACAGATGTTAAGGCATCAGTCAACACAGGGAGTATTTCTGAGAAACACACAAATGTGCTCCATGAGAAAGCAATAGCTGCCACTCCGGGACACAGATGGCCAGAGTCCAGTAGCATCAGACAACAAGACTTTAACTCCATTTCTCTCGCTGCAACTACATCCCACTCCAGTCTTGTAAGAATCAGAGAGTGGCCTGAAGAGGAGAAGTGGAAATGAAGGGAGTGGCCAATTCTTCTTTCCTAAGCTGCTGAGGATGGGGTCATCGTATGGGCTATGAGAACTAAGGTTTGATGTAAAATGGAGTTGGCTTTTTGAAAGAGACTGATCTTGTGACCGAAAATGACTGAGGAGCTTTGGGACCTCCCCAAGATGTCAGAAAGGAAGCCATAACACACTAGAAGGCAGTGTTTGGAGAAAAGCAAACCTATGACCAGTTGTGCCCTCTGGCATTCAACCTGTTCCATAAAACCAGCTACATAGGATTTTAAAAATCAAAGTGAAGTGAAATGCAGTATTTTATGTAAGGTATTATTAGGACGTTCAAGTTCAGTGACATTTTAAAAGCATAAGAGAATAGAAGGACATCCCTTGAACATCATCACAATTGCTTTTGTCCATTTGTCCAGGATATTGTGACTTGGATTATTTGTAGTGAAATAAAAATATTCAGTCTAATAAATGTCAACTGTACCCATGATAATGTTCAAGATGTTTCCTTCTTTAGTAAGCTAATCAAGAGTTAGAAGCTGAAAATATTGTAATTTCGTATTGGCTAAATTATGATTAAGAAAATAAATTATGCTTGGGAATACACCTAGGGCATGCTTTGATAATTATAATTAGGACATAAATATGCACTAATTCAGGAGATAGTCTAATTTTTATATTCTCTCTTCAGATGAATAATTTATTTTCTTCTGAATCATTCAGACTTGATGAGATAAAAATCACCTCAGTAAAAGGATTAAACATATCATATATTATAAATATTATGTGTTTTATTTTATTTTAAGCAAAGATCTGGAATATAGGAAAATGACATGCATGAGAGAAAAATCAACAAAGTATTCAAGTTTACAATCAATGTATTTATTGAGTGCTTGCTATTCACCAGGTATTATGCTTGTCACTGTGATATAGTCCTGAATAAGCTATGGCCCTGTCCCATGGGAGCTTGAAGTGTAGGGGGAATAGAAAATGAAATTACAAATAATTTTATATAATATGCTTAGGACTTTGAGGCTACATGGATAAGCCTGTAAGCCTACCTCTAGATAACCTGAACTCATCTCCAGGTACTTTTAAGTTACACTATGATACGTTCTAGGCAGAAGGAGATCAGGTTTTGTAGGGCCTAAGGCTCAAACAATTCAGGGTACCAGGGTCTCGGAAGGAACCTGTGAAAAGGGGGATCCTGAGGCTTAGGTTTCCTTGGCTTCATGGTACACCTGCCTCTGATTCCTAAAGAAAGGCAAAGAGTACAATGGCGCACACTGGATAGGCACCTGACACAAACTAAGACAGGACCAAGGGGAACGACCAGAGGAGAAGACACGTTGGTTAACTTTTGAAGGATGGCACATAGGAATTGGACAAGTGAAAGGGGGAGGCTTCAGAGCAGGTGGGAAGAAAGGTCTAGACAGAGGTTAGGAATTGCAGGTTGAGACAACTCCACTGCCAAAGCTCAAGGCAAAAGGAATGTTGGTGCCTTCTAAGAAGCACAAAATATTTCTGACTTCTTTAGGAGAAATGATTGTGTGGATACAGGGTACCATTTTGGACAATGTTTTTCCTGCATATCCACATCTAAGTCACATCTTCATGACTCCCCCATGTTCCCCAGAGGAGGAGCAGCTCTCCTTATAGTGACCGTAGGGGCCTTGGAGCACTTTCCACTGGGAAGTAAAAGATTGACCAAATTGTGAGGTCAGACCCAGTGTCTTCATTTTCTGAATTGGACAGACAAGATTAAAATCTGTTAAAAATTAACCAGAAAAGATGATATATAAACACCCTTCCAGTTTAGGGAAGGATAACATGTAAAATGACAATAATGGATTATGTTTGGGATTTAATGAAGTCCTCTGTAGTTATAGGTAAAATTTCAAACTTTCCAATTTTGCTAGCACGAGTGAAGCACAAATAAACATCTTCTGTGATTAAAACTGAAAAAGACTTATTTTTTAAAATGTGATAAACTCTCCCAATTATTTAAGTCTATGATACTACATTTTGTTTTTCTTGGTATAATTAGAATATTTTTAACATATTCTAACTTCTAAAAGATGTGGATCATGAAAGTAGTTTAAGTTGCTGCAAATTCAGCTTAAAAAGCACTTTTACATAAAGAAAATCGATGTGTAAGAAAACTCGACATCAGATCTGAGAACTGGCTTACTTGGTTAAAAAGAAAAAATCCTTATTCAAGCAAACTGTGGTATTTGTAGAATACTTACAACTTCTATCTGTGGTAAAATATATGAAATTTAATGAGAAACTTCCCAAAGGAAAAATCCAAAAGAATATATTTGTGCTTTGAAATGTAAAAAATATAAATCAGAATTCTAAAATATGAATTTCTGAGTGGGGCTTTTGCACTCTATAGAAAACATCTCTACCAATCAGTCTTGAACCCTTGGGAGCAAGTCAGTTTCAGGTTTATGTTTCCTTCCTTATTTAGTATTTCAAAAAAAACTTACAAAGGTACATCTCATGATTGTCTCTATTGTTTAAAAAGCATAAATGATAATAGAAAAATATTGAACCAGATTCCCCTCAGAGTGTTGCCTGTCATGAGGGTTAAATTTTGATAAATGAGATAGCAGGGAAAATAATGATCAAAACATAATTTAGATAGGTTCCCAGTAGGACCACTCTATTCAGTAGTCCAGAGCTCAATGCTTCCTCAAATTCAGGAAATGTAATGACAGTCCATAATTTTCTAATATGTGATTGTCTTTCAGTTATTTAAAATTAGCCTCTAATAAGAAGTAAAGAAAAAAAATACTGAAAACTTCTTCTTTTACCAATAAAAATATCAGCTAAGACCCATAACAATTAAAGAAGATATCAATACAATATAGTATTAATATTAATAGAAAGTATCACTTTAGTAAGTGGAAAGAAAAAAGTATAAATGTGTCAGTAAAACAAGAAATAAGACATTCCCTCCCAAATAAAATGAATAACAGTGGGGCCAAAGTATATTAGGAACCTGGAATCAACTGTGGGGGTACACAGCATACTCCACACTGGAGACTACAAAAGCGTCTATTGAGAACATGAAGAGTGAATGAGAAAAAAAATCCAAGCAAGAAAGTGATTTGGAAACATACAGGCTGTGAGCAAACACCTCTTGCCATCTCAGTAACCTCTAAATTCATCACTACTTTACAGCATAACGTTCACAACGATGACACAAAATGAAATAAAGTGACCAAATTCTACTCTTTTTATGCTTTCTATACTAGTACAGGGAATTGCAATTGATGCCTCTAGAAAGGTTTTCAATTATAAAACTATTTCAAAATTCACATCCAAAATCCAGTGCCCCTTTGTGCAAATCTATAAACTTGTATTTCCAATGCTCAGAGTAAAGAGCTAAAACTGGAGTTGTTTAGCATTTTGTTTCGAACTGAGCCTACCCCATCACAAATTACAACACATGTATGCATCGTTATGATTTAGCAAACGAATGCCACATAGCCTACCTTACCAAATGCTCCATGGACCCTGCACCCAAGATTAGGAAGCGCTACAGGTATGTGCCTTAGCGTGCTTCTCATTGGAATTCCACAGAACATTTCTCTTTCTGAATTGCAGGGCGAATCCTCGGAACTTTAATTTTGACAATGTGGGAAATGCTATGCTGGCATTGTTTGAAGTTCTCTCCTTGAAGGGCTGGGTGGAAGTGAGAGATGTTATTATTCATCGTGTGGGGCCGGTAAGCAAGCACTTCAAATCCTCTGAACACTTTAACAGCAGCTTCCATTTGCTTTGATGAATAACCGTATTTTTCATTTGTGCAGATCCATGGAATCTATATTCATGTTTTTGTATTCCTGGGTTGCATGATTGGACTGACCCTCTTTGTTGGAGTAGTTATTGCTAATTTCAATGAAAACAAGGTAAGAATTCTTGGTCTGAATACCACAAGATTTAGTCTTTTCTAGCCGTTCACTTTGAGCTATCTTTCTCACATGTGGCATGAAATCGCATTAAACTGTAATGTGACTGGTGTAAATAATCTTTATAACTATTTTACAAGCTACCTTATTGCTGCCTTTCAGACACATTATCTAAGAGTACAATTCTCTGGCTAAATTTACTCTTTTGGTAAAAGCATCATTAATTCACCATCAACTGAGAGGCGCATCTACTGTTGTTCAAATTGAAAGGATGTGCAGTAAGTTATTAAAACACAATAGCTGAAAGTGAGTCACTGATTACAGGTAATATTACTTTCACGAAATGTAAATTGTATGCTTCTTTGTAACTCAGTAGGTGAACTCAGAATTTTGATGGAGTGATAGGATGTGGTGAAATTTTTAAATCCTAATTCATAGAATAAGAAGAAGGTTTTCTAATTCCATGTAAACTACATCTTTTGTGAACTTGGGAAGCCTACTGAGTTCGTAATAGCTCTAATGATCGGTGCAAGGGCTCACAAACATCAGTGTAGTTTCCTATCCAAAAATTCAGAGAAGAACATTCTATTAGCACTCCTTGGAGCTGTGCTTGTTCTTCTGGGCACTTTTGATACTTCCTCTCTTGTGTGAGGGTCAGTCTTTTGGAATTATAATGATTGAAATGCATGCAGTTTTTGAGCACATACTATTTACTAAGATCTTATATATTCTATCAATTTTCACAACTCTGAAATGCACAGTTGAAGAAAAAGCAATGACTCGTCTCGGGCTTATAAGGAATAAAAAATAGGGCCAGAATTCAGAATCGGTGCCTATTACAGCAGGCTCTGTGATTCTTCCAACACAAGAGTTTTAAAACATCAGCCGTCGTTCTGCATTGAGTTAAAGCTAGATCTGCCCGCTAAGCGCCGTGCGGTTTGATGCTATTCACGGCTGGGACCGATTCCCATGCGTTCACATCAGAGCTCTTTGGTTTGTGTGGCTGCACGTGGGACTGTATCATTCACCGTCCCCGGGCTCAACGTGTGTGGTACCAGTTACTCAGTCAGTTGCCACTTTTGATGTGTGTCTAATGAGTATGTCATTTCGTTCAGGCTTTCAAAGGGTACAGTTTAAAAATCCCCCCTTTGGGCCCCAACACTACTGGGACCCACAGAATCCTGGAATCTCAGAGTTAGAAAGAACGGCAGTGATCACGTCACCCAGCCTCCTGTTTTATTCCTTAACACATTCATAAATGAGTTTCTTTGAGTCCTACAGTGTTCAGTTTATTACCAAGCAGAAAGAGGAAGAAGGATCTTTTTAGATGCCTTTGAGCCATGCGAGGGAGCAGATACTGGGAATTCCAGAACATGAGTGGAAGCTGATCAGTCAATTAACAGGCGAGTGTGGGCACTCCTTGCTCAGAACACCTCTGCACCTCTGTGCAGGCCCCTGAGTTCAGGAGAATTAGAGCCTGTGGCAGCTCAAAATTCAGCAACATAAATGAACAACATAAAATGTTCTATAACTGGCAACAAATGTACAATTAATTGCAACTCTTGAACTTAGAGGAATGGCTGAGGTAAGTGGAATAACCAGGGAGGTCTCGTTCCAACACTGTATTTATGTTCCGAAGGAAGGAAGAAGTGACTGGCCTGTTTGGGTGTCATGTTATGTCAGCTCACATGGACACTTAGAGAGAGGGGAAAATTACAAGATAGTATAGTACCAGACATGACAAACTTGATTAGTTAATTGGAGACAAGTTTCTAAATTATGTAAACCTTCTAATAAAGTTTCCATTTTTCCGCAAGTTTTTTAGAAGGTAGCACATGAGCTGCTATATAACAACATTTATTCATTTATTATTCAATATTTCAGCAGATTAATTTGAGCACTTATGAGGTGCCAGACACTGCCCTTGGCACTGAGGACCTAACAAACTAAACACTAAACACAAAAATTTTTACTCTCATGGAACACATCTCTTAATAGTCATACCAAAGGGAATATAAATAGCTTTCCAAATAGAGAGGCAACAGAGAGATGAGAAATAAGCTTTGGGGACAAAGTTTTCACAATTCAGGATTATGCAAAAATATGTGCTCCTTAGAAAATGGAAGCCTCTTTAAAAAGTTCCAAGTCTGTACCCAGTAAATAAGGTTTTATTTTTTCTGATTTCCCTACCATTAGACTATGTGTTTGATTAATGAACTTAATTTGACAATAATAAACTTTCAGAGGTTTTTATATATTATCTGATGATACCTCCATGCTTATTATTACTATTTTTTTTGAATCCTTCACAGTTCAACTTTTCAAAATATCTTGTTTTGTATAACAAAAGGAATAGTATTAATGTCTATGGTGCCTAGAAAACAAGTATTTGTTAGTGAGAAATTAGTGAAATTGCTAGTTAGCAATTAGTGAGAAAAGTGGCTTAGCAATAGTAATATCAGAATAAAATAATTTTAAACAAACATCATTATTAGGAATGAATGATGTAATTAAATGATGACAAAAGAAATTACTCAACAGAAAGATAAACTTCTGAATCTCAAAATATACAAGGCAAAAATTAACCAAGTTATAAAAAGAAGCTTGCAAATCCAAAAGCATAATAAAAGATATTAACATATTTCTCTAAGAAACTAATAAATCAGATAAGAAAAAAATGAGATTTCATATAATAAACACCTCTGATATAATAAACATAAAAAGAACTCTGAGCCCAACAATTTGAGATTATTCATTGTCTTCAAGTACAAAATGTATCCTCTAGAAGGACATAAAACAATAATTACCAGAGCTCATAATGTACCGAATATGTTCTCTGACCATAATAAAAAAACATAGCAAAAAACCCCCCTCATAATTTGGAAATATTAAGACAACATTCTAAATAATTTATGAGTTAAAAAAGAAATCATAATAGAAATCACAAAGCAATTACAGATAAATCATTTTAAAATATCATATATAAAAACTGAAAAGGTATAGATGAATAAGTAATTAGAGAGAATTTATCACTTTAAGTGTATATGTTAGAGAAAAAAAGCAAAGGTTAAATATTAATATATCAAATATCAAAATCAATAAATTATAATAAGAACAACAAAGTAGAATCGAAGAAAGTAGGAGGAAGAAAGTAACAGATCAGGAAAGAAATTAATGATAAAGAAAATGAGGAAACTTGCATAGTTTCTATACATAAGGTTCAAGAACAGCAACAGCTGGTTCTTGAAAAAAATTAAATCGATAAACCTCCAGTTAGGATTGAGCAAGAACAAAAATGTAGAAAAGGAAAGTAAACAAGCTATAGTAATTAAAACAGTGTCGATGTCTGTACAGTGATAGAAAATTAGACTTACAGGAAAAAACAGAAAGGCCCAGGAGGGACCCATGTACGTAAAACAGAAGTAGCGCAGCAAATCAGTGAAGGAGGGTGAGACCAACAATGGGTGATGTCAGGAGCTTTGATTGTCTCCATGTAAGAAGCTAAACTGAGATCTCTACCTCACAGCATACTCAAAAGTAAATTCCAGACGAAATAAAGATCTAGATATGAAAAGCAAAATGTAAACCATTTTTAAACCACATAAGCATTTTTATTTGAATTTCAGGTAAGCAGAAAATAATATTTTTTAGTTTCATTATTTTTAATTGACACATAATTATTACATATATTTATTGGGAACAGTGTGATTATCAATACATGTATACAATGTGTAATGATCAAATCAGGGTAATTAGTATATCCATCACCTCAAACGTTTATCATTTCTTTGTCTTGGGAAAATCGAAATCCTCTCTTCTAGCTATTTGAAAATATGCAATTAATTGTTGTTAATTATAGTCACCCTATAGTGCTGTAGAACACTGGAACGTCTTCCTCCTATCTAGCTGTTCTTTTGTATCCATTAATCAACCTCTCCCTTCTCCCTTCTACCTTTCCTTGCCTTTAGTAAGCATTTATTTTTTGACCCTGGAGTAGTTGTGAATTTCATAACATGCGCCACAAAGTAAAATTTATAAAGAAAAATAATTTATAAATTAGATTACATTAAAATTTAAAAATTTCTGAATGACAAAAGGCACTATAAGCAAAATAAAAATACAAGTCGAGACCAAGCGAAAATATTTTCAACTTACATAACCAATAAAAATTTAGTATCCAGAATTTCTATAAAACATTAGAAAGTAAATTTTAAAATACAAAAATGCGCAAAGAATAGGAATAGGCAATTCACATAGGAAGATACAGGAATTACTATTTATACACATAAAAAACATTTCATCTCATTAATAGTAAAGCTGTGTTAGGTATATTTCACACCTATCAGAGTGGTCAAATTAAAATGTCTGATAATGTCAAGTATTGACAAGAATATGAGGAAATGGGAACACATATATTGCTGATGCAAAATTTTTGGGGTTATTACTCTTTGGATAGCAACTTGGAAACATCTGGTAAATATAAAGATGCTTAAATTCCTAGCCCTCACCACTTCTTCTAGAGATTTACAGAGGAGAAACTCTCATAGGTGTTTACTGTGAAACAGTACAGGTATGTTTATTACAGCATTGTTTATAGGCCATAATCCTAAAAGGAATAAACTACTAATGTATTTGCACAGTGGGCTACTATGTGAGCTGTTGAAATGAACAAATTAGATCTAGTCATCTAGTTTGTATGGAAAACATACTGTTCAATGAAGTCAAAGACAAACTGCATAAATAAACACATATTGAATACCATTATATAAATTTTAAAAATTCAGAACAAATAAATTCATATGTATTTATGCATACATAAGCACAAAAGTCTGAAAACGCAATAAGGAGGACACACCCCTGAAGGACAGTGATTAGCTCTGGGGAAGCAAAGGGAGAATGGAAGTGGGGGTGGAGTTGTTTTCCAGTTTCTTAAATTATACTTCTGCCTTTATAATAAAATACAATGCAATGCAATGCAATACAATATAATACTAATTGCGTGCATTTTAATCAAGTACTCTATTATATAAGATACGTGATCCCATTTAGCCAGTTATCCCAGCACTAATTTCTTAAAAAGGCAAATTCTATGATTTCATACCTCTTAAAAAATAGTTTTGTGATTGCACATATCAGAATTTTTTTCCTAAAAAAAGAAAGACAAAATACTTTTATCTAGACACAGCAACATTGACAAGCTGTAATTTTGCTGCTATGAAATGAAAGGAAACTAACCACTATTAGTTAGTATCCCTTTTTGAAAATGTAATTACATAGAAAACCCTCTTTCAATTTTCCCAAACCTGAGTATTGCACATCTTCAAAGCTACAAATTGAAGGCTGCTCAATTCTCTCTGAAACACGTGGCCATCATTTGGGTAACTCCTCCCAAGGCCGACTGAGCATTCTGACCGTATTTCTCTCCCCACCACGGTGGGACGAACATCCTTATTGCAAACCCCCACATCAGTGCTGTTTGTCTGCGATGTTCTTGGTGTGAGCATACGACAAAAGGCCTTTCCCTGCTTTCCTTTGTCTGTTAAGGGGACGGCTTTGCTGACCGTCGATCAGAGAAGATGGGAAGACCTGAAGAGCCGACTGAAGATCGCACAGCCTCTTCATCTCCCGCCTCGCCCGGGTACCCAAGATGCTCTGATTTTATTCATGTTGAGCACTAGTGTGCATGATTCCCCAGGAGTCTCAGATTTAAATTAAAATAATAATCGCGAGGCCACCGGGAGGTTGTGCATAAGTTAATATAGAAATAGGCTCCAAACGACAGATCTCTCCACAGGGCTATTAAAATCAACCAGCCAAAGGCCGTGCTTCAGTGCTCTCAGACTAAGCCTTAATGAAAAAATGAATTTTTAAATAAAATATATTTGTGCTTGCCTTTTAAAAATATGAGTGAAATGTATTACACTGACAGAAATTGAATGATGTGCTTCCCCTTCCAATACGAGCGGCGTCATGCACCGTTGTTCTAAATATTCAGAGCCAGCCGTTCCGGCAAAACATCTCACAATAGATGGAACTGTAGAGGGAGAGGAATGTAATGGGTTTTAAGATGAGCATTAAAGAAAATGAAAGACAAAAAAGTAAACGTGACCTATGTCTAAAACGCCCTTGCCTAAACCTTTCTTTTCCAGACAATGATGGCTTTAGAGCTAAGATGTACGACATAACCCAGCATCCTTTCTTTAAGAGGACAATTGCATTGCTCGTCCTGGCCCAGTCGGTGTTGCTCTCTGTCAAGGTACTTTGTTTCACCCCAAGACTCTGGGAATCAACTTTGTATTCCTTGGTACATCCAAGAATATCCCGAGCTGCCATTCATGGTCTATGTTCTTGAGGATAAAAAATTAAGATTCACAGTCAGGGCAAAGTGGGCAGAAGAAGGGGAAAGTCTGGGTGTGTCTGATGGACGTGGGCAGACCCGTGTGCTGTTTCTGTTGCAGTGGGACGTCGAGGACCCAGTGACGGTACCTTTGGCAACGATGTCGGTTGTGTTCACCTTCATCTTTGTTCTCGAGGTACAGTAATGAGGAGTCAGCTGGCGCTAGGGGGAGCCGGGCACAATTTTAAAGTAAATCAGTGTCCCTCTTTGATGCCACTTACTTTCAGCTCTGTGTTCCATTGCCTTTGAAGTCTTTTTGTTGAGGAGGGGGAACACGTAGCATGCTCTTAGGATATTTCCTTCTTAGGCTGTTCTGCTTAACTTGAACAAAGACTTCACTTTATCCTCCAGATTTTTCTGATTGCAGAAATGTGCTGTCAATTGTTGTGTCTGAACGTTGGCCTGTCTAGTTATGTGAATTCAAATATTTACAGGGAACAGCACAAGCCACTGTAATTCAGGGGCTCCAATTGCAACGTGTTGGCAAAACGAGTTGGCCCAGCCAAGACTATTTTAATGTGTGGTTCCTATAATATCAGTTTCCAGGGCAATCTTCTTTGAAATACAAGCAGATTCTCGTTTTGCCCTACACTGGTTGATGTTTCCCAAAATCTATGGTCTTCTACTTGAGGAAGAAAAGGATCCTGCTATCAGAACTCGTCATAAAACGAGGAGAAAAGAGTGTGGAGAATACAGATTTGTAACTGACTTAGCTTTAGAAATAAAATCATATATCTTGGTAATAAACTCTTGTTTTTGGTTACTGCATTATTTAAAATGATTCTTTAAATAGATAATACAGGCATATGGTCTGAAAGGAAACTTCAAAAGGCACTAAAGGATTTGTCTCTTTTTTAATTAAAAAGATATTATATCAGCATAAAATAATTTAGAATTTTCTTCATTTGAAAACATATACATACACATAATACACCTCAAGTTAACACATTTAAATATGTGCTGAACACTGACTCACTCTGTTTTCTTCCCTAATTTTCCCCAGGTTACAATGAAGATCATAGCAATGTCACCTGCTGGCTTCTGGCAAAGCAGAAGAAATCGATATGATCTCCTGGTCACATCCCTCGGCGTTGTGTGGGTGGTGCTTCATTTCGCTCTCTTGGTGAGTGCAGGAGTAAACTTTATTTCCATTGATAATTTCTGTTTAGTTCAGTTCAGCTCGGTCCTGTTTCCAGTGCTGTAACACTCCATGCCAGCCTTCTGTCAGATGTTAGATTAACCTCTCTAAAGCCCAGCTTGGATCGTGATGGGCCTTCAGACACATTTGCATGTACGTGTGCCCAGCCCCACACTCTGAACATAGGCAACACCTGGCCCTCAAAGCGCTAGAGTGTGCAAGCCAGAAAGAGAAGGAGCTTAAATATCTTCTGGCTTAACCCTTCATTTTACCAAATGAGAAAACGAGAGAGAAAGAGAGGAAAACTGAAACAGAGACTGAGGGGGCCTGTCTCCATTCACACAGCAAGCTAGTATCAGAAGACTCAAATCCTGTTTTCTGAGCTGAAGTACAGCATCACTCAGCTTCATTGTAATCAATATTTCACAATGCAATTCTCAGGCACTTCTGCTGCTTTATTTTCTGCTAGATGTTTAGCTGCCATTTCTCTGAAGCACACCATTCTCCATCTCTGTACCTGTTCTCACTGTTTTACCTAAAATATCCTCACCCTCCATTCAGTCTGGGGTCTAGCTCAAATCTATAGCTGTGGGTGTACTTGACTGTAATCTAGAGCCACATCGTCCAGTGGAAATAAAATGTAGCCACAGATTTCATTTATTCATAAAATTTTCTAGGAGCCACAGTTGCAAAAAAAGAAACAGATAACATTATTTTAATAATATATTTTCTAACCTCCCATATCCAAAATATTATCATTTCAATGTGTAAGCAATATAGAAAATTATTGAGATAAGTTACATTTGTGTGAAGTCATTGAGTGTGTGGTTTGCATTTGCAGCATATCTTTCTTCATTTAGACTGGCCACACTTCAAGTGCTCAATAACCACACGTGGCTAGTGGGTCCGCCGTACTGGGCAGCACAGCTCCGGAGGATCTGGGGCAGGGTGGGGAACCCACGGCCTTGGGCCACACGTGGCTTTCTGGATCCTTGAGTGTGGCCTTTTGACTGAATCCAAATTTTACAGAACAAATCTTTTTAATAGAGGGATTTGTTCTATGAAGTTTGGATTCAGTCAAGGGGCCATACTTGGGGATCTGGGGACCACATGTGGCCTTGAGATTCTGGGGACTTGTCTAGACTCCACCGTTGTCCAGCTTCGACCAAGTGATTTGTCTTAGTGAGCCTTTGTTCCCTGCTCTGAAATGGGGGATGTAACTTCATAATCCACCTGTTCCATATGGGCACTATGAGGATCTAGTGAGATCATGTATTTGATGCTTTCTCAGACTGTCAAGATTATACAAGCCCATAAGGCATTATCATAATTACCTTCTTTTTTGTTTGTCTTTCTTGATCTCAGCCCAAAGTGATATCTGTTTTTTCCCATTCCCTTCTATTCATTCTCCTATCCCCTTAATGTTAGAAGCATGACAGGAAGCTCCATAGCACACAGAACCCATTTGCACAGCAGAAAGGGCTTGCTTTAATATGAAATTGCTGTCCTTCTTAAACCAGTGGTTGCCTTCAGCATCCGGGGCTGCGCAAAGCCTAGGTGAGCTCTCAGCCACGCTGAGGCATTTTCTAAGCAATAAATGGTTTTGAGCACTATAGAGATACGCTAAAGATGTACACTCTACTAGGAATTGAGAAGAATGTAATGAGCAAAACAAAGACAGTCACTGCTCTTTTGAACCTTACAGCCTGGAAAGCGAGGTAGATATTCATCGAATGCTCACAAATCAGTGAGAATCATGCATTTGGTGAAGGATGTGAAGTAGAGCCCATGTTCCTGGGACAACACGTACGTCATAGTGAGAGATGGTTTCACCAGAGAGGTCCAGGAGGACACCCTTGAGGGAGTGATGGTTGGGTTCCATCTGTGGGAGGAGGGGAGAACATTTCAGGCAGCTGTGCCTACGATGGAAGGGTGCAGGAGCTGGAAGAAGGAGTGAGAGTAACATAGTACAAGATTTAGATGGGTAAGGTGTCAGACCTCTCAGGACCTTGTGGTCCAGGTCATCATCCTAGAAGCTGTTGGTTGTCATTACTTCCAAAACGTAAAGAGAAAAGGTATCTACAGTATGTCTTGAACTCACGTAGAAAGAAGGGGCAGAAAAACCCATGATTTATATCTCTCCAGATAAATTGCAGCCAAAAGCTACTCAGTCCAAGCCAAAGAGTCAAATAGGCTTCCTAATCCCAGAGAGGAAATCTTAAACCAAAAAGACCAGCTTGCCTATTCTGCCTAACTGCTTTTGTGCTTCTCCGAGAACCTCTCTGGTCTTGGAAGGATGTTCATTCTCCAACATATTTTGCAGTGGAAGGAAGGTGCAGTCCCTGTTTCCCATCCAAATATGCTATGTGTGTGCATTCGTTTATTTGGACCTCACCAAGCATCTCACTGGACCCCCTTCCTGGGGGCCCATCTGTGACTGTTGCCACTTGGCTAGGCAAACGTCCTCGACAATAATCACGCTTTGGCATCAGCTGAATGTCAAGGTTGTTATTGCAGTTAGAGCTGGTGGGATCTTTGTTTCTCAAATGAAGCTTTCTTATTCATAAAGTACAGTCATCTCTTCCTGCTAATCACACACTTGAAGAAAGAGCTGGATGTGTTCCTGAGCAGGGAGGACTTCTCTGAAATCCGCTTAGACTAAGGAACATGTGGTTGGTCTTCAGAGGTCTCTGGAGACCTTCAGAGAGAAGGAATCTGACTTCTGGCCACCTTTTCCAAAATCGGCCCTTCCTCTTTGCTGGGATTCCTCTCTCTCCTATCGCACTTCACATTCTTATGTTGCATTTTTATCCTGTATTTGTCACACCCTGTCTTCAGAAAAGCTGATCACTATTTTATGTAAAATAAATTTCAACATACAGAATTCGGCTGACCAAAACAAAACCCGAAGTTTCACTTGCAATTGAATTTTATATCTAATATTTATTCATGAGTTTTTGCAGTGACCTTTTTCAGCACCTTTTTTAGATAAAATCCTTATGCGAATTTTCACATTTTATTAAACTAATTATTCAGTAGACTTCACAGAAGACTTAAAATGAAAAATGGAACTGTAGCAAAATCTTTTGTGCAAATTATGAGAGGCTGTCTTCTGTTTAAATTTCAGAACGCATACACCTACATGATGGGCGCTTGTGTGATTGTGTTTAGGTTTTTCTCGATCTGTGGAAAGCATGTAAGTACCTTGTGAAGAATCCTCTCGAAGGTTACACATACATTGGAGAAAGTAACGGTGACCAGTTGACTACAGTCTTACCTCTTGGTGTTCAGGACTGTAGTCAACAAATTACTAGACACCATAAGTCAAGATTAACAAATATCAAATATGAAAATGAATCAGTAGCCTAGTTATCTTTTGATATGTTTCCTGCCAGTTATGGTTTTTAATTTATTCTTTATATGTGCTAAGTAAACTCAGTCATGAATTAAAGATAATATAGCCATGAAAGCAAAAACCAGTGGTCTTTCTTAAAGCATCTTTACTATTATTGTTTTTGCTTTTCATAAAGTTAAGTAACTTTACTGTAAAGAAAAATAATCTTTAATGAACTTTGATGATTCCACGAGTCCAGATTTCTTTATATTCTTTGTTAATGCTCATGTATACATTCCACATATATTTTTCATTTTTAAACATACTGTTTCCTTTTTTATTACTAACATTATTTCACATATATATTCCATATATACACACAATATATTTATTATTTGATGGTTATTTAATATCGTACCATTGTCTAGATTTGTTTTTGTGAAAGTCTGTGGAAGAAACCTGACTTTACTTGTTATAGGTCAACAACACATAGCCCTTCTCCCAGAGCTTTGGGGAGCAGGAGAAGAAGAAATGGAAGGCTGGGCCAGGCATGGTGACTCACGCCTATAATCCCAGCACTCTGGCAGGCCAAGGCAGGAGGATTGCTTGAGCTCAGGAGTTCAAGACCAGCCTGAGCAAGAGCGAGACCCTATCTCTAAAAAAAAAAAAATGGAAGGCTAAAAAGCTCAGGGTGCTACTTTTATTAATTTGGCTGAAGAGACTGAATAGTTTGAAGTATGAATAAATTTCTCGATGCCTGGTAGTTTTTGAATAATATTCAGATTTAATACCTAATAGAAAGCAACTTTCAGATGATATACTTGATCACTCTTGAGCCAATCTGCTTAAATATTCGTTGCTACTCAGGTCTTCATGAATTTTCTCTCCCTCTCTCTCCTCTGCCCTCCCCCTACCCCCGGTCTCCAGGTAACACTGAAGATGCTTCTCCTGACAGTGGTGGTCAGCATGTACAAAAGCTTCTTCATCATAGTAGGAATGTTCCTCTTGCTGCTGTGTTATGCTTTTGCTGGAGTTGTTTTATTCGGTACTGTGAAATATGGAGAAAACATTAATAGGTTGGTGTATGTTTATCTTTCTATTCATTTATCAAGCAAATGTTTTAAGTAATAAAATCATAAGTGATCACTTAAATGTTTTTTGTCTATTAAAAACTGGGGAAAGGGGAAAGGAAAGCAATCAGTTGGAAATGAAAATAAAGTAGCCAAATTTTAAATGACATTTTTCCCATTGAAAAAGGCATTTATTCACTTTTATTTTAGAAACCTTAGGAAATTCAGAAATCACAGAAAACCAAAAGAATCCATAATTCCACCAACACTCAGTAATAACACTCCTAATTCCAGCATTTTTCTATCTACATATTGCCAAAAAATGATATATTATTTTTAGACAAAACTATCTTGAGATGGCTTTGGGTTGTATTTTTTTCCCAACAAAATATGGGAAATTAGAGCAAAATGGTTGGTTGTATTACATGCAAAGCATCTTTCAAAGTTTATCTTAAATTCTATGGAAGCATCTCATAATTTTTTTTAAAAAGTCATGATAGAACGAAGTATTTACAAATGTGTCTGTAAAAATTATTTTTCTGTGAAAGAATGAATCACTTAGTTGCCAAAGCTTGCTTACTCAATCCTTCAAGATGCATGGCAGTAAATTGGTGACCAGGCTAGAGCTGGGTAATTCAGACAGCTATACTTGGGACAAGTACAAATGACAAACAAATAAAGGGGTCTAACTTTCGGGAAAGGTAACTTCACAACCAAATTTGCTGTAACATCCACCTGTTTGGGTGGTGACAAACCATACTACTTCATGACAAACCATTCTATTCGCATTCTGTTATTTATTTTTTCTTAAATTAGGCATGCAAACTTTTCTTCAGCTGGCAAAGCTATTACCGTACTGTTCCGAATTGTCACAGGTGAAGACTGGAACAAGATTATGCATGACTGTATGGTAAGTATCTCCTCATCACTACTAATGCCTAGACTTAGAATCAGCATGAAACTCTTTGGCAATGCAATATTGGCAGTGTCATCCATGTTAGCGTCAAGACTTTGTATACAAAATATAGATCCTGGCCTTTTAGTGTGTAAAATTACATTCTTTTACATTCTAATGTATGAATATCTAAGGAAAAATATTCAATTTACCCAACTTGAGCCATTGTAGTTCCATTCAACAGATATACGTCATGTGAGCATTGTTTTTTCCCTCCCACTTTTAACACTTTGGTGGTCAAAGTTAAACCAGGGCTCTCCACTTCTTCAATTGAATGTATCCAACAGGTGGAGATTCACTGAGCCCCTGGTTTGTCCTGGGCCATATGCTAGGTGCTAGGTCTTCAACAATGCCAAGGCATCCTCCCCAGGCTTACATCATGGGCTCCAAGCTACTCTTCTTTTGGTATCCTGCCTTCTCTGGCTAATTTTCCATCATCCTTCTAATCTCAATTTAAACATGCATTCCTTCAGGTCTTTTTCCTTGACCTAAGATTGCCAGTTATATATTCTTACAATGCTCTGTATTTTTCTTTTGTAGTAAGTATCATAACTGTAGTGAATTATTGGCTTAAATTAGATTATTTCATCTTTTTAATACCATAGGACAGATCAGTGCTGTCCTATAAAAATTTCTGCAGTGATAGAAATCTGCACTGCCCAATTCAGGAGCCACTGGCCATATGTGGTCATTGAGCCCTTGAAATGTGACTGGCACAACTGAGGAACTGAATTTTATATTTTATTCAATTTTATTTCATATTAATTAACATAAATATAAATGGCCCCACGGAGCCAGTGGCCAGTGTATTGGACTGAACTGTGCAGCTCTCGGCTGTCAGCAGGGTCAGGGGACAGGGTCTGTGTCTTCCTTACTCATCTCTCCCCAGCACTTGAGACAAATCTAGCATATAGTAGGAACTCCAAGACTTTATGCATGAATGAATGGGGACAGAATATACCAAATCAAATAGGCAGAATTTAACCAATTCTAAATAAAAGTACAAGCAGAATGTTATGGGAATATTGAAGAAAGAACTAGTCTCTGGGTGAAAGAAACCAGGAAGACTTCTTAGAGGTGCTGGCATTTTATCAGGCCTCTAAAGAATGAGAAGGTTTTTGAAAACCTAAGTCTTGTGCTATTTCATAACATGCAGTAATGGTGTTACAGGCGTGGAGATTACTTCTTTCACAATTTGAGTGTGAACTTGCTATGTACAGGCATACCTCGTTCTATTGTGCTTCACTTTATTGCACTTTGCAGATGCTGCGTTTTGTGCAAATTGAAGGTTTGTGGCAACGCTGCATTCAGCAAGTTTGTCAGCGCCATTTTTCCAACAGCATATGCACACTTCCATGCTCTGTGTCACATTTTGGTAATTCTTGCAATATTTCAAACTTTTCCATTAGTATTATTTCTGTTACAGTGATCAGCGATCTTTGATGTTACTGTTGTAATTGTTTCGGGGTACTACAAATGGCTTCCATGAAATACAGTGAACCTAATTGATAACTGTTGTGAGCCTTCTGACTGCTCCACCAACCAGCCATTTCCCCATCTCTCTCCCTCTTCTTGGCCTCCCTGTTCCCTGAGACACAGCATTGTGGAAATAAGGCCAATTAATAACCCTACAATGGCCTTTGAGCATTCAAGTGAAGGGAAGAGTCGCACATCTCTCCCTTTAAATCAAAGCTAGAAATGATTAAGTTTAGTGAGGAAGGCATGTCAAAAGCTGAGCTAGGCCAAAAGCCAAGTTGTGAATGCGAAGGAAGAGTTCCTGAAGGAAATTTAAATGTTCCTCCAGTGAACACACAAATGATAAGAAAGCAAAACAGCCTTATTGCTGAGATGAAGAAAGATTTAGTGGTCTGGATAGAAGATCAAACCAGCTGCAACACTCCCTTAAGCCAAAGCCTCATCCAGAACAAGGCCCTGACTCTCTTCAATCTTATGAAGGCTGAGAGAGTTGAGGAAGCTGCAAGAAAAAAGTTTAAAGCTAGGAGATAGATGTTGGTTTAAATAACAAAGCCTGGATGACAGCACAGCTGTTTACCCCATGGTTTACTGAATTTTAAATCCACTGTTGAGATCTGCTGCTCAGAAAAAAAGATTCCTTTCAAAATATTACTGCTCATTGACAATGTACCTAGTCACCCGAGAGCTCTGTGGAGATGTACAGGGACATTAATGTCATCTTCACACCTGCTGACCCGCATCCATTCTGCAGCCCATGGATTGAGGAGTCATTTAAACTTTCAAGTCTTATTACTTAAAAAATACTTTTCATAAGGCTATCACTTTCATAAAAAGTTATTCCTCTGATGGATCTGGGCAAAAAAAAATTGAAAATCTTCTGGAAAGGATTCAGCATTCTAGATGTTATTAAGAACATTCATGATTCATGGGAGGAGGTCAAAATATCGACATTACCAGGAGATCAGAAGAAGTTGATTCCAACCCTCATGGATGACTTTAAGGGATCGAAGACTTCAGTGGAGGAAGTAACTACAGATGTGATGGAAATAGCAAGAGAACTAGAATTATAAGTGGAACATGAGGATGTGACTGAATTGCTGCAATCTCATGATCAAACTGAAAGGGATGAGGACGAGCAAAGAGTGGCTTCTCAAGATGGAATCTACTCCTGGTGAAGATGCTGTGAACACTGTTGTAGTGACAACAAAGGATTTAGAATAGTACATAAACTTAGTTGCTGAAGCAGCAGCAGGGTTTGAGAGGGTTGACTCCAATCTTAAAAGTTGTTCTACTGTGGGTAAAATGCTGCCAAACAGCATTGCATGCTACAGAGAAATCTTTTGTGAACGGAAGAGTCAATCGATGTGAGAAACTTCATTGTTGTCTTATTTTAAGAATTGCCACATCCGCTCCAACCTTCAGCAACCACCACCCTGATCAGACAACAGCCATTAACAAAGAGGCAAGACCCCACCACCAACCAAAAGATCACTACTCACAGAAGGCTCGGATGGTCATTAACAATTTTTAGCAATAAAGTATTTTAATTAAGGTATATACTTTGTTTTTTTAGACATAATGCTATTGCACACTTAATAGACTGCAGTATAGTGTAAACATACCTTTATTATGCACTGGGAAACCAAAGAATTCATGTGACTCGCTTTATTGAGAAATTCTGTTTATTATGGTGGTCTTCAGCCAAACCTGCAGTATCTCTGAGGTATGCCTATATAGTTCACCTTCCTAAATCCTAACCCATTTACTTAAGTCAGAGAAAAAATGTTATTTGACTTTCTGCAGTTTGCATCCTAGTGGCTACTTACCACTTGGCGGAGGTGGCAGAAAGAATATCTGCTAGAGGAAAGCAGCTCATTTTCATGGTGCCTTTAAAAAGGGCAATGAACTTGGGATTCTACAAGACTAAAAGCATAGCATAAATGAAATATTCTTTTTGATTTTTGCTACAGATGATCTACCCAATGTCTGTGGCTTTTGAAAGATGACTTTGAAGTTAATTATATTCTATATGGTTAGGAATATATTCACTCACTATAGTCAGTTTGCAGAAATTTGTATTCTTCGCTACTCTCATCCTCACCTCCCTCTTCTGCCCCACTGCCCCAAAGGTCCAGCCTCCTTTTTGTACTCCAGATGAATTTACATACTGGGCAACAGACTGTGGAAATTATGCCGGAGCACTTATGTATTTCTGTTCATTTTATGTCATCATTGCCTACATCATGCTAAATCTGCTTGTAGGTAAGTCATATTCATTGAATATTATTTAATCTCTTTAAACTCAGATACTTAGATAATTATGTACAATTTTCAAGTAATTATCCTGTGTGGCTCGGGGAGGGTGTTTCATGGTATTAATTATAAATTGTTGCCTCTCAGTCCAGAAGCTGAAAAGACCTTTGAAAGGCATGTAAATGGCAGTTGATTGCAATTTTAAGAGTTGTACTATTTATTATGATCATTAATTTCACAAGAACTCGTCTCATGGATTGAATCGAACAAATATCAGAGAGGGCTACCTTCATAGCCTCGAAATACCACATTTATGGTTTCAAAGGGCACACGTTATTCACCCGGCTGTGGGGCCACCCAAAACTCAATTTGACCTTTAAAAACTGCCCTGGAACTCTCGACTGAGAATTAAGGCCAGCTGGCGTGAGTTTCTATATACACAGGACATGTGTTTGTGCCCAGGACCTTCGTGTTTTGGAAGGCCGGGAGCTGGATAAATAGTGCAAAATATGCCAACTTGGAAACTATATTAGAAGCATTTTAAAAATTTGGCTTATATTGTAAGTGATAAAATCCACTATTAATAATAGATGTTTTCCCCTCTTTAAAAAATGACAGATTAGCATAATTGTCTAATTTCTGGATTTTTCTTTTTTTTTTGTTTAAGCCATCATTGTGGAGAATTTCTCCTTGTTTTATTCCACGGAGGAAGACCAGCTTTTAAGTTACAATGATCTTCGCCACTTTCAGATCATATGGAATATGGTGGATGATAAAAGAGAGGTAGGAGGGTGCACTGTTGTTTCATGCCCTGCCCCAAAGAGAGTTACCGACATGTCTCAAACACTGACGTCGTGTCGTGGTTGGCAATTGACGTATATGGATTTTGAATGGCCATTGGCGAATTGCAGACAACTGTCACCGACAGTTCAGCACAATGTTCTAGGAAGGGAGAAGGCTAGCATAGCTCCACCCCATGTCCTTTCCAGCCATGAACATCCCGTTCTTCAAACTTCCAGAAGTTCAGCAAGGAAAGGAAGCTACAGGAACTCTGAAGGAATCATCGCTGGGCTCAGGGCGGGGTCAGTCTATTACAGACTCATGGTCACCACACACTCAAGCAGCAATCCTCATTAAAAGTACAAAGGAGTTATTTAAGTGGTATCTGAAAGTGGTTGTTCTGAATTATTTTTCAGTTATTATTTAAATGTTTTAACCATGAAGTTTACCCACAATTTCCTAGAATTAGCCAAAGTAGCAACAGTTTTTGTTCCTCTCTTCCTCCTCCTCCATCTTTTCCTTCTCCTTCTTCTTCATTTCTTTCTCCTCCTCCTCCTCTTCCTCTTCTCTCCTCTTCATCCTAGCAAACACTGGGGCACAGTTCCAGCCACTGAGGATATAGCAATGAACAAGACGGAAGGGTCCCTGCACTCACAGAGCTTACATGCCACTAAGTGGAGACAAAGAATAATAGTAGTAGTAGTAGCAGTATTTCAAGAAGTTATAAATACTTAGAAAAAGGTAAAACAGTAGAATGTCATAGGGGCCGGAGCAGACTACTCTAGCAGGATGGTCACGAAGGCCTGCCTGAGGAGGTGGCATTTGAAAAACAGTCAAGTCCAGCCACAGGAAGACCCGGGGGGAGGTCTGAAAATGGTTTCAGGAAGCGTTGACGAAGGGTACAAAGACCAAGGAGCCCCCAAGCATCATAAATGGCGGATCCTGGACTCAAGGCAAGGCCTGCCGGGCAGTGCACGCACTGCCTGCTCCGTAAGCGCTGGCTCTCTGTGGCAGCCCCACTCCCACCCAGGCTGCAGCCTTTGCGGGTTTTTCTTCCGAGATAGTGCCCTGCGTGCACGGCATCTGGCCTGACTCTTTCGTCTCATCTAGATCCACTTGTATCTCCACAACTGTCACGTACAGGAACCTGCTTTCATCTGATACACACGTGCACGACCACACCACCCTTCGCCCCGAGACGCTAGTACCTGGCAGGGAGTCATTGCTCCGTTTTCATCCTGTGCTCTTCTTAACCCACATAATTCCACCCAGCCTCTGAGAAGGCAGACAACTTTTTTCATGCCTGCTGCTAATTGAGAAATATCCTTTAAGAAATAGCTACCTCCCCACTCCCACTTTTTTTTTTCCAAGAAACCCAAGCAAATCACTCTGGCCTGGAGGTGATTTGCCGGTTACTGTGCTCTCTGCCCC
Source organism: Propithecus coquereli (assembly GCF_000956105.1). Taxonomy (NCBI): domain Eukaryota; kingdom Metazoa; phylum Chordata; class Mammalia; order Primates; family Indriidae; genus Propithecus; species Propithecus coquereli. The sequence goes on along the minus strand of NW_012146301.1, from coordinate 2,998,159 downwards.
CAGGGCGTGATTCCCACGTTCAGAGTCAAGTTCCTGCTCAGGCTGCTGCGGGGGAGGCTGGAGGTGGACCTCGACAAAGACAAGCTCCTGTTCAAGCACATGTGCTATGAAATGGAGAGGCTGCACAACGGCGGGGACGTCACCTTCCACGATGTCCTGAGGTTTGTAGGGGGAGGGCTTTCTCGGCTCAGCATCACAGAGCTGAACCGGGTCCAGAAACTAAAGCTGTGATTGCTACAGGGCTTAGGAAACACAACAAACAAGTGTGTTCATAACCTAAAATGCCACCCCAACCACGCCATGAAGCAAGGTCACACATCCCAGGCGCAAAGTGCCCTTTCCACCATCCTGTGATGATCACTTCCAGGTTGGAAGTGAGGAGGAGTGACATCGCAGAGGAGGAGTGGCAGCCCAGAAGGGCCCCTACCTAACTGGGGAGCTCCCCAAGGGGAGAGGTGGAAGGGACCTACCTCGGAAGCAGGGTCTTGCCCCTCATTTTGTGATGGGGGACCCGCCACGGAAGAGTTCAGCGACTTGCTCACGGTTGCTTGGCTCTGTGGCAAAGCTGCCGCTACAATCCAGTCTTCTTGCTTGTACGGGTCTCACAAGAATTTGTCTGGCCTGCTCTGTGCTAGTTGCCCCGCCTTGGTGAAAACACCACGTTTTCCAGACATTTAATGAGCACCCAGACAGGTCAGAAGGTCAAAGCGAGGCTCTGCCTTCTCTTCTCTCTGAGAGGCTTCTGTGTTACTTTCCTGGGGCTGCTGTAACTAAGTACCGTACGCTGAGTGGCTGCAGCTACCGAAATGTATTATCTTGCAGTTCTGGGGGCAAGAAGTCAGACCAAGGTGTGGGCAGGGGTGGTTCCTTCTGAGGCCAAGAGGGAGAATCTGCTTCTCCCCGAGCTTCGGTGTTTCACTGGCATGTTGGGTTCCTTGACTCGCAGAAGTATCACCCCAACCTCTGCCTTCACCTTCACATGGCACTGTCCCTCTGTGTGTGTTTCCATGTCCAAATCCTCCTTTTATAAGGAATCCAGTCATACTGGATTAGGGGCCCATCTTCCTCCAGTGTGACCTCATCTTAACTAATTATTATATCTGCAATGACCTGTTTGCAAATAAGGTCACATTCCGAGGTATTGGGGGTTAGGACTCCAACACATTTTTTAGGGGGGGGGGGAACATTCAGCCCATAACAGCTTCTTAAACAGGGGTCCATGGATAAAATTCAGAGGTCCATGAACTTGTAAGGGAAAACAATCACCTCTTTATTTTCACTAATCACTCCCTGAAATGCAGCATTATCTTCGATGACGTAGGCATCAGACCACCGCAGCTTTAACACTATCCATGTCTTTGTCACCGATAGAAATCAGAAATATTTTCAGATCACATTACTGGCTGCCCTGGCTGGCATCTTAAAATATCATTTATGCTCCCCAGTACTTCTAAGTTATAGTAGTTGTTTGGCCTCAGTTTGATATTATTGTTTAATGGAATGATAAAGAAACACTTCTGTTACTATATCACTAACTTTTTAAAGAAAATAATTTGAGAACTGTATTTCAATATAATTGCTTTCCTTTGAAAAATGTGTATTTCGCTTTATGCATTAAAGCATTATTCTAAGAAATGGCCCATAGGCTCCACTGCCAAAGGCATCCATGCCACAAAAAAAAGTTAAAAAGGCTGGACTAGCGGTAGCTATTTCAATCACTTTGCGAGTACCTGACAAGTCAAGTGTTGGGTATTGTGTCATATGTTTTTTTAGGAGCATTCAAAAGTACAGAAATATGCTTGAGCCTGGAAGTTGAAAAAAGATCAGATCAGAACACGTAGATTTTGGGAAAAGTCCACTTGGGTTATCAATTTTTACCTCCCACTATTCACTTCTTCCATGAATACGCTAAGAAGCAGAAAAAGACAGGACAGAAAATACATATTAACAACAAAGGATGTCCTCCCTCTGTCTCTAGGAGCAGTCTTTCCTCCTAGTGATAGATATTTTTTAGATTGAACGTGAGGCACATAGACATACTGTTGTCACTGATAATTAACACTCAACCTCTGTGGAACACAGTGGTGCATCTAATAAAAATAGACAAAGTCAAGGTGGTGTTGTTTCTCCTTTTCCTCTACCTCTAGCCCTGTATATGGTAAGAATAGTGAGTCAGAGAAGAGATTCTTCCTGAACCAGGGAGGAGATGAAGAGCAAATGCATTTTTGTCTTCCCTGGTGGGAAGAGACTTAGCAAAGAAGAGACGACCAGTGTACCAGTGCTCTCGAGAGCCCCCATGCTATGGTTTGGGCTCTGGTGGTGGAGCTGAGCTCACAGCAGGGGGTAGGCAGGGGCTGAGCAATGAGCTGGCATCCTGTGGCTTCTCCAGGGTGTACCCCGCTGCTAGGAGGGGCTGTGATCCCCTTTGGCAGTGGACCCCTTGGCCCTGATATACAATGAGGTGCCTCAATGCTCACAGGCCCAACGCAACACATCAGTTACCACTGCTTGGGCCTGTTGTGCCAAGGGCTACATGGCAGTGAATATTCAACCCTGGCGTTTTAGGCTCTCAAATTGATAAGGAAGATACAGGGGGACAAATGAGATAAATGGAGAGGTAAACAGGGTGGGGGCCATGCGTGACACATGGCTGAGCGTATTAATTGTCACCCATTGGAGCTAAGAGTGAAGAAAGGATGGAGGGAGCAACCTTCCTTCTGCAGGGAGAGTTCACAGTCTAAGAGATTGTGGCTTAGCCTGGATCTTTTTTTTTCCGGGCACATAGATGGCACTTACTGTAATAACCTCACAGACATTAACTCACTTAGTCATTGAATAAAGTAGGTACCATGACTGTCCTGGTTTATAGACAAGGGCAGGGAGATGCAGAGAGATGACAGGATCAGCCAAGTCACCACCATGCAGTAGTAAGGGGTGGTGTCAGAACACTGTGCTCCTTGGACTGAGTGACATCCTCTCTGGATTTTGAAATGTCTACGGGTCTAAATCCCAGATGCGTCAGCCCTGCTATTGCTGTCATATTCCTTCCCCCCACCTCCACCCAGCATGCTTTCATACCGGTCCGTCGACATCCGGAAGAGTTTGCAGCTGGAGGAGCTCCTGGCGAGGGAGCAGCTGGAGTACACCATAGAGGAGGAGGTGGCCAAGCAGACCATTCGCATGTGGCTGAAAAAGTGCCTGAAGCGCATCAGAGCCGTGAGTGAACCGCAAGCATGGGGGGCGTTTAGACCACGTCCGCCTCCTCCGCTGAGGGCGGTCGGAGGATGCTGCGAACCTTAACTCTAGTCCACATCCAGCCCTTCCCTCTTTAGCAGAGTCTGTAAGACATTTCAACTGAATTTCATTTTTACAGTATACCATGAAGGCTTAAAAAATCAGTTTATTGATATTAAAAGATTCACGATACCCACTTATAAAACTCAAACTGTGCAACGTTCCAAAGTTCTCTACATATTGACCAGCGACTGAATGTAAAAAACTACTTTTAAATTGCTGCTTAAAATCCCAACATATTGTTGATAATGTTCTTTGGTCTTTAAAGACTACCTCTCCTGGGAGTTTAATGATCTGTTTTCTGCTTCCTGAATTCTAAGCTCATAAGATTCTCTAACTCCCAAGTTAATGAACATATACCGTGTTGGCGTATACTGTGTTTACAGGGAACGTTTCTATTAGGGAATTACTTTTATGAATGCTTTTGTCTTACCCTTCGCACACAGGGGAAAAAATTAAACTAACTACCAAATATTTATATATATCAGAAATTTTTTAATCTTGTTCCTCAGAACAAAAGCATCAACTGCAGAGACATATATTTCTATTGGAGAAGAAAAGGTCCCCAGAGAAAAGAAACACCCCAACCTCCTACGGCAAGGCCGCTGCCCCCTGCGGCCCAGTCACAGCTTGTGCCTGTAGCTCTGCTAGCTCCTGGGATCACATCTGGCCCTGAGAGGACACAGAAAGCCCTGGCTTCAGTGTGTGCCAAGATAGATTGGCCTGCTGGCTTGACCTCCCGCGTTGGCCTGCAAAATCCAGGGCCAAGACAAGAGCAATGGTTTTCTCAGCCACCCAAGGCTCTCTGCCTCTTACAATTTGCAGGAAATGGGAGGTGGGGTAGACTCTGCATTGGCTTAGTGAGCACAGAATTAAATGAAGAGGGGAAAAATAGAACAGCCACGTTAGCAATTTTAAAAGCTAGTATTATATCAATGGGCATAACTGTTCCAATTGCTATATAAATGGAACTTGAAGGGGAGGACAATTCCTAAGTCTCTAAGCCCTCCTTTGCATGAGTCTCACTTAACTGAACATTGAAATTAGTTCAGGTTTCCTATTTGGAAATTCCCAAGAGGTCACCAATCACGCAGGTCTTTGGTGAGGGGAGAAGAAAACATGATTTGCAAGGTGGTGGGGCAGAGGATATTGGGCTTCTTCTTCCATTCCTTGAAGGAAACATCATGTTTCCACAGAAACAGCAGCAGTCGTGCAGCATCATCCACAGCCTGAGAGAAAGTCAGCAGCAGGAGCTGAGCCGCTTTCTGAACCCGCCCAGCATCGAGACCACGCAGCCGAGCGAGGACGTGAACGCCGGCAGTCAGGATAACAACGCACAGCCCGAGGTATGGCGGGGAGGCGCCTCTCGTCCGAGGACATTGCCTGGGGTTCTTTTTAAATAACAAAATAATAAATAACACGTAAATAACAAAATAATAAATAGATTTGTGCTGATCACATACACATTTCAAACCAGGTGACAATTTTAATAGGAATATCTGTATTGAGAAAAACACCAAACAATGGAAGCACGTTTAGCCAGATTATGTTTGTGTCTTTGCCATCCAGGACTCACTCGAGGTTATTTCAAAAGATTCTGATCTGTATGAATACTAAAAAAATGTTAATGCCTTGAACTTAATAATTGTGTGTGTTTTTGTTTGTTTGTGGGTTTTTTGTTTTGTCTAAAGAGTTAACACCACATCTAAGAGCCGAATTTGAGCCTGGAAGTATCACATGACTTAGGAGAGCACGGTTTACGTGAAGCTCTGCCCTATGTGTTTTCTTCCTTTCGCTAGGAATTTGCAGTAAAATCAGTGATTTTGTGATTTTGTATTTGTGATTGGCTTTCAACCTCCTCAGATAATCAGGCTCACTGAAGATTTCTCCTTCCTTGGTTGAGCATCAGAAGACCATATGGAATTCGGGAGGATTAGCTTGGGGAGGTTCTATTTGCTGGGGCACAGCGTATTTTCATTTCCAAGTGCAATCTACATGTCTGTGGAAGAAGACCAGAGAATTATCAGCACCCTGGAAAGCCCTGTGCTGTAAGCAGCAGCTGGCAGGGAGGTCCTGCACCTTTATGAGGCTGCAGTTATGATCTGAGGTTAACGGCATGGAGCTGACCCAGCGTTCTGTGCCCAGTCCCCGGCAGCGCCGAGCTTCATGGTGTGCAGTGATAGTCAGGGGCCCCAGATCGATTTTGAAGCCTAAGGCTCCACGGCCCAACAGGATGCACCAAGAGGCCTTCCTGTTCCACGGCCCAATTTTGGGGGGATTCTATACCGTCAGCTCCACCGCCTGTAGGATTCATCTGCCACCGACGGCAAGGACTTGTGCAGGGATCGTCAACCAAGGGGCCAAGGAGAAGTATCTGCAGTGGCCCTGCCAAGATCTGCCCTGAGGGTGGCTGGCGATGCCTCACAGTGGGAGACAGGGGAAAGTGACGATCCCAGAGCTCTCCCTTTTTAGATTAAAAAGCCCAGAAGTGACCAAAAAACCAAGAGGGGATATTAAAGAGATGTGAAGACCGAGGTGTCAGCTAGGAAAAGGAAAGGTGACCGGTGGACCAGAGAATGGGTAAAATGTTCGAAAAGTCTGGCACCTCCCCTTGACCTTAGTTAGATAGTTCTCAGCTCTCTTCTCCCCCTGGGGCCCATCCTAGAGCTCTGCCCTGCTGAGAACTCTTTTCCTGAAGCTCCACTGACCTCCAGGTTGGCAGAAGTACACTGCCCCCAACCCGGTCCCCGCTCCCCACCTCCCTTCCTGCAACGCCACCACCCTTGCCCTTGTTTGCCAGCCAAGGTGCAGAAGGTAAACAATGACGTCCTCAGGTGTGGAGGGAATGAGGCGGTGGGGGTGCTCAGGAATACTCAAGAAAAGGTGCTCCCTGGAGAGCCAGGTCTCTTTTTGACTCTTTTAGCCCATTTTCACTTTTCCTTTCCTGATTGAGGACATGAGGAGTCTGTACTGTTCTCCCCGCTTGTTTTCCTGCTATGTTTCTTCCTTTCCTATAACAAAAGGAGGGCAGAGAGAAGGGAGAGGGCACGGTGGTAAGAAAGGGCCACAGCTGCTTCCTTCTCACCCCATGCAGGCGGGCAGCCAGCAGCAGCTCCTGAGTCCCACGCTGTCCGACAGAGGAGGAAGCCGGCAAGACGCGGCCGACGCGGGGAAACCCCAAAGGAAGTTTGGGCAGTGGCGCATGCCCTCAGGTACGTACCTGCAGCCCTTTCTCCACTGACTGAGGCATCTTAATGGTGTGTATTCTCTGTGTGTTTTCAAAATGCCAGTCTGCGTCTATAGTTACATTCACAAAATAATGAATAGTGTACCCTTAGCAAAACATTCCCCCCAAAATAACTTTGCTAAATATGGCCATATTAGCTCCCATTTTCAGGAACCAGGGTCATTAAGACGTTGCCTATGAACAAAGTGAGATAGTACAGCCAAGATCCAAAAAGAAAAGAGGAAGAGATTTCCAAGGGTTTCCTGTGTATGTTCAAGGCATTGCTAAAACATAGGCAAACCTTATTTAAGAGGGAGTGGGCAGATACAATCATTCAGAAAGTGCCACAAAGTTCTCAAAGAAGGCACAGCCCCCTGCTTTATCTCAACATACACACTTTGCTGCTGAGCCGGTCACCATCTTTATGCAAGCTCCTTTAACTCGATAACGACAGCAATAACGACAGACGTATATAGTGCTTACGTATGCCAATCGCTATTGTAAGTGCGTTCCTTGTGTTCCCTCATTTAATCCTCACAATCCTATTATTTTCCACATGTCACTGATTCAGTAAGAGAATTTTCTTCTAGAGGAATACAGGGTTGTGAAAAACCAGGGCAATCCCATTACGGGTACTCAGGGACGGATGGAGCACTGCTCTGCACAGCCCAGTGTCCTCTGCACATGGTTTCTTCTATAGCTAAGTGAGTCCATGCTGAAGTGGGGGCTCTACAATGCTCTTTAGCTCTGCTCCGACTTCAGCCCAGTTTAAGTGAAAAGATGGGTGATGTTGCAGACTCTTCTATAGCACATCCATTCCACAAAGTGGACAACAGTGCAGCTTACATTTTTGAGGCTGAAGATGTTCGGTGGATCCTCATTAACACCACCACCAAGGAAATTGTCCTTTTTCATATCCAGGAGTTTATTGTTCATGATCAAAGAGGACCAAGCTTCTGCCTGGTTCAAACAAAGCCCAGAATGAGGGGAAACAAGACTGAGTAGGCGGTGGGGCCAGATCATGTGGAGCCTTAAATTACAGTCTGAATAGGTTCAATGTTATTATGTAGGCAATTAGAATCCAGTAAAGATTTCTGAGTAATATGTGACATTTGGAGTCCGTGCTTTAGGAAGATTGACTTGGCAGCAGTGAGAATGAATTGTCTACGGCAGAGCCCGAGGCAGGTTGCAAGCCGGAGGATGTTAGAGTTGTCCAGGCGTGAGGCAGTTTGGGCCTGGACAGAGCTGCTGGTCTAGACCCTGCAGGGACAGATAGGAGACATGATCTGGGGAGAACACACAGTCCTTGGTATTCATGTAAATGGATAAAGGAAAAGATTTTGTCAAAAGTGCTTCCAGTTATCCATGCCTAGATGGCCCCAATGTCAAAAATGGTGACAGCCAAAGGGACATGCTGTTGGGGTCATGCTGAATTTGAGGAGACAGAGGGGAAGAAAAAGAGCATTTTAAGAGGACACCAACAATGTCTCAGGTGTCATGCTATGTGCTTTCTTAGGTCATCTAATTTAATCTGTTTTAATCCTCACAATAGTCTAAGGAGGAAATTTTCATTCTCTTCATTTTATGATGGAGGAAACTTGGGTTCAGAGACATGAACTTGCCCATGTCTACACAGCTACAGGTTACAATGGTGGGACCCAAGCCCATGACCATGGGACCCCAAAGCCACATCTTTCTTTCCACACTCTCACTGTGTCCCTCCTCTCCCCTTGCTATCGATCACACGCTCCCTCCTTTTCCTTTGTTTAATATACATATGCTAATGAACACAGATGCACACACATATATCTGTGACACTTATATTTCCCCAAATTGAAACTTTCAGTGATTTTCTGGTTTTTGTAATTATCTCAAAATGAAAGGGGTAAGCTTTTTTTAAAATGGTCTTATTTATTGTCCCTGATCATAATTTTAATATCTATTATGAACATAAAGGATCAAATGCTGAAAAGGTCTCTTCCTGAATATCTATGGATAGGACTTGTTAGCCAAAAGTATTACTGATGGGAATATCATGGTGTTTCAGGAATGATTACAATAGGGAGAAACAACACCAAGTTGCTCATAGGACTCTTGTTAATCCCACAGCACCAAAACCAATAAGCCATTCCATGCCTTCGGTCAACTTACCGTTTGGAGGGAGGACAACAATGAAATCTGTAGTGTGCAAAATGAACCCCATGACTGACGCAGCCTCCTGTGGTTCTGAAGTTAAGAAGTGGTGGACCCGGCAGCTGACCGTGGAGAGTGACGAAAGTGGAGATGACCTTCTGGATATTTAGGTGAAAATCAATGCAGATGAAAGTCTCATGGTGGAAACTATTTTCTGATATTTTCCTTGATCATCCAGTGAGCAACCTGTGATTGATGTATAACTTAATTCCAACTTGTCTCAAGATTTCTTTTACTTTTGCCCTGCCACAGGAAGGCATAAGCCATGTGTATGGTGGGTTATTATCATTGTTCAAGAAAATTTGTATAGTGACAGTATTGATAATATTAGAAACTATAACAACAGCAGACGTAGATCATTCAAAATTTCACCTATTGTGTCTGTGTAAACTAAGATGTATAGTCATATGTGCTCTTAGACATTATGACCATCCACCAAAAGAGTGCTAAGCCCAAAGTGGCTCATATTTATGGTACAGGGGCTATAGCTTTAGTTCACATTTTTCCCATTTCCACTAGAAATACTTCTCTTGGGAGAATTTATTATTTATGATTGATCTGAAAAGGTCAGCACTGAACTTATGCTAAAATGATAGTAGTTTTACAAACTACAGATTCTGAATTTTAAAAACGCATATTCTTTTTCTCATGTTATTTTTTAAAAATATACACAAGGTGTTTGGAGATCAGAACAAGTTGATTTCTGTCCTCAGTTACTCTAATGAAACTGTTGCTAGCTTCCAAGAAAATTGTGTGTGCAGGAAACAGGCAAAGAAATCAGCCCAGGATGCTTATTGGTTTAAAACAAACCTGTAGATAGATCACTTGAGAGACATGGTTGTGCAAAGATGTTAAGTTTCTTAAAAAGCCTTTTAATAATTGAATTAGGCAAAAAGAGCAAAACTATATCACTAAACTTATTTGAAAAAAATCTTTGCATGTGCGATGTTATCATCGGCTTTATTTCTCACCTAAGGTGTGTCGTTTTTGCCATAAATCAGCAGAGACATTATGGGTTGATCCCAACACACCATTGCGATATTACATTCAAAATGACTTTTGTATTACCAGAAACTTCCATGGAAATAATGGTGCCCTGCAAAATCTTGCTTCGAACTCAATTTAGGTATCCCACAACTTAATTGTATTTCTTCACACATCAGTGGTCTATGTCCTCTGGGAAAATTATAAATGCAATATGATTACAAAGTACTATTGGACCTCTCGTGCTGGGTCAGCCAAGTAGAAGTGGGTTTGGTCTTTATATTATAGATTGGAAATTTCTGTTTAGATTTTTTAATAGAGTGATTATCTCAGAATCCTTTGACCTCCGATTGCTTTATGATCTCGTCTTCTCTATTTAGCATTCTTCAAATAGCCAAATGTCACATTCCTTCTGTATCACAAATGTAACGCTGTGGTGACAGTCTGTAGTTTATGTGATTCATTGTAACCGTGAGATAATGGGCAACTGAAGTCAGTGCAGCCGAAAGGATTTTATTTGATTTTATGTTCATTTGGAGTTTATTTTTTGTACATAAAAAAATAACTATTGGATTTGTAAAAGAATTTACACTGAATTGATGATCATTTTTGTATCCTTTTCTTGTGTGTGTTGGGGGTGGGCAGCGGACTGGTAGCTGGCACTTTGCAAACACTATATTGAATATTTAGTCCGTAATTAGTTGGCAAAAGCTCTGTCCCTGATATTCACTTCGGCTCAATTTTCCGAGCCAGAATGTTCCTCGTATGTTTGTCCTGATGAGGCTGAATGAACACCCTGTGCCTTCCAAGCCTACAATGAGGCAGAAAAGGCACTTCCATGTCCAGGGCATGGGTCTGTACTAGTGCTGCATAAAAACAAGATTTTTTTTTTTTTTTTTGGCTCATTACACTTAAGTAATACAGCTTCATTCTCCCAAAACTGCTGAGCCCTTCCTAAAACGTCCGTAATTGATGTTCAGCAGAACATCATTGTTCATTCTGCAGTGAAGCGAGAGGCAGAATACCAATGCGCTTAAAGCTACAGCACCCAAATTTCAGTTAAGTGACATAGCCAGACACTGCCTGTGGGACTTTTCCCTGTTTTCCTGAAGCAGGTAGGGCAGACGGCGAGCCAGAGAAGACAAGGGCCACCCCCATTTTAGGTTTTACCCCTAGATATGTAAACATAGGAACAATCCGGTTACCAGATGGGAAAATTTAGGCCACAATGTTCCCTGGTCCTTAGGGAAGCCAGTCACTGATACTAATCCTGTCATCACGCCACCCACCGCCTTTAATTAAAGGGTGCTGTCGGCTCCAAGGGAACCAGAAAGCATATGAGGTGGAATACATGACACAGAGCCCCCAGGAGAGAGCAGACCACACATGCATTGCCCATATGGCAATTGAAGGAGACTCAAAGGGAGCAAGTGGACAGAATGGCCAGGCCAATGCTATTCACTCTGTGCTTAGTGGTGGTTCCAGAGCAGCACCTATCAGCTGTGACAGGCTGTTTGTGCCCTGCCCAAGCTGAAGAAGATAAGGGCACGCAGAAGAAAACCAGTGTTACAAAGCTTTACATGAAAGTGGTTTCCAAGCCAGTGGAATGATGTGCTTGCCTGTTTCTTTGTGGGAAGTGGCATTCTATAGAGGGGTCATTTTCAATATATTATTGAGCAGTGGTGCTCTTTCTCGAACCAAGTCCTCCAAGGAATCCCCAAATTTTAACCAGGCAAAAGCAGGGCAGCCCTAGTGTAAATTGGGGTGAACATAGGTAGTCCCAGCTACTCAGGAGGCTGAGGCAGGAGGATCACTTGAGTTCAGAAGTTCGAAGTTGCAGTGAGCTGGGATCCCACCACTGCACTACAGCCTGAACAAGAGAGCAAGACCCTGCCTCAAAAATAGGAAGAAAAAAAAAAAGGAAGAAGAGGAGAGACACACAGGGAGGAGAACGCCATGTGAAGACACAGACACACAGGGAAGAAAGACACGTGAAGATGGCAGAGACATTGGAGTTATGCTGTCGCTGGCCAAGGAACACCTGGGCTGCCCCAAGCTGTAAGAGGCAAGGAAGGATTCTTCCCTAGAGGCTTCGGAGGGAGCATGGCTCCCTGTCAATACCTTGATACTGGACTTCTAACCAGAAGAACCGTGAGAGAATAAATTTCTGTAGTTTTAAGCTACCCAGTTTGTGATGCTTTGTTACAGTAGCCCTAGAAAACTAACATGTCCCCCTTCCACCCCACTCTAGTCCCCAAAGATGGCCCAAATCACCCTAGTGTGCCAAGGAACCCAGTTTGGAAAACACTAGTATAGATCGAAGATCATGAGCTTTGGAGTTCAACAGACTTTGCAAGTTCCAGATTTACTGGTTACTTTCTATGTAATCTTGGATGGGTTTTATACCCTCTCTGAGTCAAGATTCAGCTTCTTGCTTTAAAGAAAAAAATAAGACAGGAGAGGGATTTTATGCACTTCATTTACTTGAGAAGTTCACAGAAGCTGTGAGATGGGCTTAGTCTGAGCTGACACGCAACACATTTCAAGTCATTCACTAGCTGTCCAACCTCTCTACCAAAATCTTCAGTTGACCAATTGTTTAGCTTTTGTTTTCTCAGTAAGGTTACAGTCGGGTTTGGAAACTACCTCAGGCCAAGATTTAGGTGATGAGTGGGCGTGAGGACCACTCCTTCCTTTCATGCAGTTCAGCCTCCACAGACAGCATTTTCATAAAATCCTTTTTGGCACCACTCCAACAATACACCAAAATAATTATTTGTCTGAGTTCTCTGTCTTCTTACGTTTTCCCTTCCTCATCCGGCTTCTCCACAGGGTGACATCTGGGTAAAATAGATAAATTAAAAAAAAAAAGTATTCTGAAACCCTTGTGTTCAGTGTACTTTGTCAGTCTTCCAAGTCCCTAACGGTGAATCCAAGTCAAAAAAATGCTGGCGTCCATCCTAGAATCTGGGAGAAACACAAATGCAGGTGACAAGGCAAAGGCTCTCAGCCCCGCGGGGAAGGGGCTGGGGCAGACCGCTCTCCAGTCCCCACAGCGCCCCTCTTGGCTGCACTGGATGACCTCTCAGGGTCCTGCCAACCTCAAGAGTCCGTGAAGCACCCTCTTGGGTTCTGTGCCCTCAGTCCACCCCGGTCTTTGCCCAAGCTAGAAAGCTTCCTCCGGAGCTGCTCCTCACATACCAACATGTGGAGGCCATTAAGTCTGGAAAGGAGAACCCCAGAAGCACCAAATAACGTGCTTGTGATGACCTATCCACTTCCTCTCATCTTCCCCTTGATACAGCTCTGCCCTCGCACGTCCCTGTGGAATTTTCCTGATGATGAGTCATCAGATAGTTCGTTTAATTATTCATCCACTGAAGATTAGGGCAGGCACTCTTCTTGTTCTTTGAGTCTAAAATGGAAGCTTCTACCCTCGTGGTGCTCATGGCTTATTGGGGAAGCAAAAAATAAACAAGTAAATACATAATATGTCAGAAGGTTTTAAGTGTAATACAGAGAACTTAACTAGGGTAAGGGAGATAAACATTCCTCTTTGATGTAATTTAGTTGTTAAAAGGCTCATAAGTCGCCACTGGGCAGAGACCTGCAGGAGGCTAGGGTGGCAGCGTGGGGATGTGCCTCCCTCAAAAGGTGCACCTGAGCTGACAGCCTCCGGCTGCAGGTGTTTCCGGATCTGCCTCGGTTTTGTTTTTTTTCAACATTTTTTCTATTGTGATAAAATGTATATAGCATAAAATTTGCCACTTCAACCATTCTTAAGTGTACAATTCAGTGGTATTAATCATATTCACAATGCTGTGCAACCATCACCACTATCTAAGTCCAAAAATTTTCATCACCCCAAATCGAAACTCTGTACCCTTTAAGCAATAACTCCCCATTCCTTCATCCCCCAAGCCTCTGGTACCCTCCAATCTGTGCTTCTACATTCTGTCTCTCTGGATTTACCTATTCTAAATATTTCCTATAAGTAGAATCACATACTATTTGTCCTTTTATGTCTGGTTTATTTCACTTAGCATAACGTTCTCAAGGTTCATCCATGTTGTGGCATGTATCAATACTTCATTCTTTTTCATGATCAGGTAATATTCCACTGTGTGTGTACACCACATTTTTGTTGATCCATTCATTGGTAACATTTGTGATTATATTAGACCCACCCTGGTAATCCAGGATGACCTTCCCATCTCAAGTTTCTTAACATAATCACATCTGCAAAGTCCCTTTTGCTGTGTAAGGTCACATAATCACAAGTTCTGGAAATTAGGATGTGGGCCTCCTTGGGTGGGACATTTTTCTGTCGACCACAGCAGGTTTCCAGCTTGAAGAAGTCCTGAGTAGACGGAAGGAAGAAAATCTGAGATTAAAACAAGTTCAAGTTGTACTATTTCAATTTCTGAATTAAGACTGTACTGGGTGCCTAAGATGACCACTGGACATTTATAATACCTAAGGGTGAGCAGGAAAGTTGTGGGCTGCCAGAGTTCATAACTGGGACCAAGGGAAAGCTACTGAATACATTTTAAAGAGATGACTGAAAACTAAAAGTCAAGTCTGCTTTAACTATAGCATGAGTTGAGCTTGTCTAACATACCAATGACATGTTGAACTGGTCAGTTAGACTTCGAAGGGGAGAATGTAGACTCCACAGTTGACTAGACAAGGCTGGGGATCTCTATAGGGGAGGGATCCACATTTGAGAGCATCAACCCCAATGAAACCAACTCTGCTTTCAACTGTGCTAAGTGAAGTGAGCCAGTCACAAAAAGGCACATACTGTATGATTTCACTTAAATGAGGCATCAAGAGTAGTAAAACTCATAGAAACAGGGAGTAGAAAGGCAGGTGCCAGGGACTAGGGGAGGGGCAAGGTGTCATTTAACAAGTATAGAGTTTAAGTTTTGAAGATGAACACGTGCTGAAGATGCTGCACAACAACGTGAATATACTTAATGCTACTCAACTGTACACTTAAAAATAGTTAATGCGGTAAATTTTGTTATGTGTATTTTATCACAATTAAAATTTTTTTTTTAATTTTTAAAAATACATCCTGTCATCTGATCCCCAAAGTTAGTGGCCATACTGAAATAGCAAAACAACTCCAATGCCCCCTTAAATTATGTTTCCCTGTCTGTCTGCTTTCTGTACTAGATCAGTTTATCTGATTTAAATTCTGTCTTGCAGTCTGCTAGCTGATGAGCCCTTGCTGTTATCTAAACCAGCAATGGTATCTTATTATTTTGCCCCAGTGCTATATGTTACCCGTTCAACTTCAAAATCCCCATGCAATATGCCTAGCAAATCCCCAAATTCCATTTGAACGCTAGAGAGCTGGTACCTCCATCCATTGAATTAAGCCATGGAGGGTTTATTTAGAGGCAGATTCCAAGTTATTTCTCATTCTCCCTTCACGGGCAGTGGTTCAATGTCAATGTCAATTTTTAAGGCTTGGTTACAGAATCAACTAACCTACAAGAGGAATTACATAGCTTCATTGTGTTCCTTTCCCAAATTGATATTTGTCGCTCCACTTCCCATACTATTTGGATGGTGACCCCCAAATAACACTAAGTGAAAACACTTGTTTCGATGCATCATTCCTGGCAGTGTTCCTGATGCCTGACTAGCCACTGAGATGTTTAGCATTTAAACGAGATCAAACCCACCTGTGGACACAGAGATGAACTAAGGCCCATGGATTCTCTGCAAACAAATACTATTAAAGGAGGATACTTTTGTATTCTAAACTATGTCAAAACCACCTAAAATAATAAATTAGCAACTTGACCAGGGCTGCCAGGAATAAACAATTTCTAAAATAGTGTTCTTTAGCCAAGATCTCAAGGAAAAGAGCCGTACACGTAAATGACACCAAGTAAAGGTAACTTTTTGGTTTGAATTATCTGCATAACTCTCAGGCACTCTGTATCTAATTTTGACTTTGGATACAAAAAAGAATAAAAGCAAATAACACTTAGGTAACTATCTAAGAGTAGGTTGGAAAGATTAAGATAAGGCGGGGGACCTGCGGCCTTCTGATTTCAAGATTGTTCTGTTTTAAGCACCAAAGGAGGCAAGAAAATCTTCATCTTTCTCTGCTGCATCCCTTTTTTAACAAAAGGATTTGTTCTTTAAAATTTGGTTTCAATCAAAAGGCTACACTTAAGGACCTAGAAGGCCACATGTGGCCTTAAGCCCACAGGTTTAGGGAAACAGGGAGATGAGAAGAGGGAGAAAAAAAAAGTCTCTATCTAGCCCTCCACTATTGGAAACAGATCTTGTTGTTCATGCTTGCAGGTAACAAGGCTAGAGTGTTGACCAGTGGTCTGGCAGGCAGGCAAATCATCTGGAATAGATAAAATGAATTTATTAATTAGCATTCTCCAGAAAAACAGAACTAGTAAGATATATATAGAAGAGATTTATTTTAAGGAATTGGCTCATACCATTGTGGGGGATGATGAAATTCCAAAATCTGTAGGGCAGGCCAGCAGGCTCAAAGTGCTTGCATGAGCTGACATTATAGTCCTGAGTCCAAAATCTGCAGGCTGAGGGTTTCTATGTTAAAGTCTTAAGGCAGAATTCCTTCTTCCAGAAACCTCAGTCATGCTCTTAAGGCCTTCAGTTGATTGGGTGAGGTCCACTCACATTATGGACGGTAATCTGCTTCACTCAAAGCCTACTGATTTAATTGTTAATCACCTTTGGAGCACCATCTAGACTAGTGTTTGACCAAACATCGCCTAGCCAAGGACTATCACAATGACTATCATTTTATTACCTCTAGTTGTTGGTTGGTGTCACTCATTTGCTCAGGGAATCCAACCGTCTTTTTTCCTGAGAAAGTAACAGCGATAGGGAGGCTTAGCATAACTAACTCCATTTTTGCTTTTGACCCCCAGCAGAAATATCCCTCAGGTTAAAAGATTCTACTTATCTCTACGTGTAGTCCAGCTAATTATAGGAGAAATTTAGTTTGTAGTTCAACTTTAGAAGAAAAATGATAACCACTCCATTCCCAAAACTCACTCCCAGGGAGATTGGGAAAGTATGCACATAGGTAACAACATTATGGTAAAGATGTATAGGAACATTATGACCTGATTTACGTCATCCAAAGTTAACTGACCAAGAACAAAGAAGTTTCACAACCTCCTCAGACCCTCGCCTACACCCAAATGTCTGCAGTCATTGGTCACCTCTTGCAATATCCCTCTTCTTCCCCCTTCCTTTAACATAAAAAGGAGCCTAAAGTTCATTCTAACTTAAGATGGTTCCTTGGGGTGTTAGTCGGCCATCTTCTCGGTTCACTGGCTTTCTGAATAAAGTTGGTTTCCTTGCCCCAACACCTTGTCTCTCAACTTACTGGCTGCCCATCATGTGGCAAGTGGTACGAGCTTGGACTCAGTTGCAAGAACAAGAGGCAAAGAACGCTGGTTTTATTCACTCAGCTTCATGCATTTCTTCTCTCCAAGGAAAAAAGGAAAGGAGACTGAAAAAGAGAAGTTGCGCTAACATTTTGTTTTAATGTGTGTATTTGTTGTCAAGGTGCTAAGCCAAACTCACAAGTCTCTGTCAATGGACTTGAGAGATGCATCACCTCCCCGAGGTACAGTCTTGACCTCCTCTGTCTCATTGGTCCTAGGGGCATTGGCACAGTGTTCTTAGGATATATCAGACTAGGGCATTGTCCTCTCTTTCGCAGTCTGCATTTCACGTTAGAAACATCACAAAGAGCCCAACCCCAGAAACACTGAAAGGAAACACAACAAGAAAATAGTCAACCTGGAAACATCAGACTGGCAACATGTTGATAACATATTTTACATAAAGCAGGGAAAGCTGTCACGCTGAGTCCAGTTCCCTTCTCTGACACCAGGAAACGCTCAGTGGTGGGCACTTCCAGATATATAAGAAAGAAAACCTCTTTCTGTTTGAGCCAAGAGACATGGGTACAGGTAGGAGTCCTAGGAGTCCTAACTCTTCATAGCAACAATGGGACTCGCAGGTTAACAGAAACATCCCTCAGGAATTCATTGCAAGGGAAGTGTTGGTCTCTTCTCACAAATCATCTCTTCCTGACCTTTGTTCAGGGCACCATAGTGCCCATCTTGAATAACCTGCCCTTGTCTCCATGACACCAGATGCTCCGTCCTGGTACCTCTCACCTTGCTGTAGCCATCACTGGCTGCAGAAGAATACATTTCTGCATCCTGCCAGCTTAGCTTCAGAACCAAACCCACATAGGATGTCAAATCAGGTGTCCTTTTTGATCCATTGACTCTTTTTTTTAGGGCGATGAAAAGGGGCCTTGCTCAGGACTGGGTCACAAGGTAACTGGGAGTTTTGCAAAGCCCTAATGAGCACAGCCTGAAGGTCCTGGCTGTGTTCACACTTCCACCTGCCATGATGACTCCACATGTCACACCACTGGCCCTGATTCTCCCATCCAGGGGTCTCCCAGCCCAGGCAGGGCCTCCACTCCCTCTGTGAAATTGCCTCACACCCTTGTCTAACTGTTAATTAGATGCCTCATTTCTTGGCTCATGTATGGGCTTGAGCCATCTGCTTATTGATCACCTTCTTCTGAATATATTGGATTTTAAGGAAGCCAGCCACAAAGCAGGGTATATTGCAGGTGGCCCATAGAGAAGGTTTTTCCAGGCCAAACTTGAGAGTGTATAATGTGTGGTGACCTGTGGCCACACACATGAATCAACAAGCTACAGATGTATTGGCTGCAAAGCTAAGAGACTGTGATAAAAAAATGCAAAAACAAAATTCAAAATTTCTACCTGAAGTCTTTCTACTACAGTTGGTATTGCACAAAAGAAAAACATATGAAGTAGGCCAACAAGATACACAGTTACTGAGACCTTCACACAAGCACTTCAGAGCTGATTCCCCAGCTCGCAGATACCCCTGGAGCTGGATTCTCCAGCCCAGGTCATGTGTCTGCATCCTTAGAGCCCTCGGGGACTTGGACATCTGCCCATCTCTGTGTCCCCAGCATCCCTAGACAGCACATTGGCACATATGTGATTCTCACTGCTGCTCTTTAAACTAAAAAGAGAGGAGATGCTTTGGATTTTTTAAACTCATATCTGAATAAGAATGTCTGATACCCCTGGCATTCATCAAGAACAAAACGACAACCATTGAGAAGATTTTTCATTTTCCATCCTGAATTCCTGTTCCATTCCTCCCTTTAACTTACTTCTTTGCAGATCACAGACAGCTTTTCTCGGATTAAGGTAAAACACCAGTGTAAACAAAGCAAAGTAAACTTTCCTGGAGCATGTTAGGAATTCTTCTTCAGTTATTCTCCAAGAGCTTTCACCCAGAGACTCTGATAGGGTGCAATCTTGCAAGAACACAGAGAGTCAGCCACGGGAACCACGCCTGGGCTAAGCAGTGCCTGGACGGGGCCACATGCAACCACCCGGCAGGGGTGGCCTCGGGCCCCTTGATCCTTAGCCTATGGCCTGCATCAGATAAAAAACAAATCCCAACTCAAGTAAGGAGGGACTTTATCAGAATAGACTATAACAATATCTTGATGAAAATCTGACCTTTCAAACTTCCAAACAGGTCAAGTTCACAGGTATTTTGTCCAGATTAGTCAATAGATACAGTTTAGCTGATCATTTATGAGGCAAAGAATGGAAATTTGGAGCATCTGTGTCTGGCTCTGTCATAGGTGAACAAGGGGTCATCTGCGAGGGATTTTTTTTTTTTTTTTTAGTTTTTATAGGAAAGGGCCAATCTTTGCAATCAGCTATTTCCCAGAACACAAGAAGATTTCTTGACCACGGCTGTGTTCCAGGTCAGGGCGCAGGTAAAATACTGTCAGACCTCCCTCCATCAGATTCACCTCTCAGGGCTTCCCTTTTCTCTTCTGTAAAAGGAGATTAGTCGTAAAAATCTGCTTCACTTCTCTCTCATTGAGATTATGAGGATCACATGAGATCATGTGTGTGAAAGTATGTTATAGCCTGCAAAGCACCATATTAATAACATCAGCTATTCCCATGATCTCTGGTAAGGGCTATTTGGCTCTCTTGTTCACATCAGGTTCCAGAGATCACCCTGGCTGTCATTGCATTCCTAAAATCTCCATACTTCAGAGCCACAGGCCATGAGTTACCATGTGAGACAGTGGTGGGGTCTCCTGAAGGCTCCTCAATAAACCTCCAGATGAGGTATGATATTTCTCCTCCGAGCCCATTTCCCAGTCTGCAAAATCAGGCTAAAGAGGCTGACCTGGGAATGTAATAGAGACACAGAAAAGTACTTTCTCAGTCTGAGGAGCTACTTAGCTGCATAGGCATGAGCGTAGAAGCTCACAGAAGGCATCCTCAACACACTGTGATGGATAAAGCAAGCACCTGTGAGAGGCTTTATATCCTTGGAGATCAGAGTTCTTAAATCACTTTGCCTTCAAAGGTTTCCAGGGCTTGTGTCAGAAATGCAGACCACTGTCGTTCAGAGGTGGGAGCTGAGGAGCACCTCGCAGCAGGTGTGGCATCGGCGTGGCTGCAGGAGAAGTGTGCATAATGCTTTGGTGGGAAAACCAAATAAAGATGCCTGGAGAGCAAAGCTTTTTCAGAAACCCAGGGAAGAAAATCAATGTTCCTGGAAAGGAGAGTGGGGGAAAATCTATAGGAGAGGGAAATGAGTGATATGTAATACAATTTGCAGATTTTTTTTTTCCCTCTCCCTTCAAGCAGTTGATTCAATAGAAAGCAAAACCTAAAATCCTCTGGCTGGAAAGGTGAAGGTTTATCTAGGAAGAGCCAGCTGGCTTTTATATTGACTGGCTGCTGGTTCACTGGGCTACTGCTGGTGTCTGGGCCTGTTTTTTGTTTGTTTTTGTTTTTTTCTGATTTATAAGAGTAGAGCTGAAATGGATCTTCCAAAAATGGGACATCAAATTCAGATTTGGAAAGAATGCTATGTCAGCTTTTGAAATTATTCTCCGTGCTATAAATAAAACCCAAATAAATAGGACAGTTTTTGCACTTGACTTCATGAATGAATGCAGGAAACTGCTTTTCGACAGGGTCTTGAACACCAATTTGCAACCTTCAGAAGCAATTTCATCAGAAATATCCTAGAGAGAACATCCATTTTCATATTTGTTTAAATGATTGTGATTGAGATATGTAAATGATCCAATCTGGAACACGAACTCATCATTATTAGATTATTGATGTTAGGGGCCATGTCTAATGATCTTTGCATGCCCACTACTTGGAATAGACACATTCATTTTCAGATGATGAAGTCAGCGTTGCCATCTGTCACAGAGACTACTGACCACCCTGGCCCACTTCTGTTTCTCCGTCGGCGTCCACATTGTTCTAACCACTGTTTCTCCATCAACTACACAACTGAAAAAGACTCAGTGCCTTCAAACCAACATAAAGAGCACAAAATGACTCACTCCTCCAGATCTTCCTTATGTTTGCCTTGTTTTTCTGTCTGTGAGAACACAGCAATCTATAGCAGCGAGGGACAAGTAGCGCTTTCTGTCAAACATGCTAGAAATATTCTCTTAGGAAAGACCACATTAGAAGTGACAAACTGAGTGTCTACTGTTGTTACCAGCATTGACTATTAAAATGCTCCCCCCCTGAAAAACAAAGGGTCAAAGCTCCTGGCTAAATGAATGCAGTGAAAGAGTTCCATGTGTATACCGTGGTCCTGTTTATCATTCTGCATCTCTTTAAATCAACTGAATATAGAGAAGTCAAAAGTTGGCCAAGGGAACAATGGCTTTCAACTCTGGTTTCACTTTGATGTGTTTGTTCACCAACCAGGAGCCCTGGGGGTTAACCTTTCTCTTGCAGTCATTGATCCTCTAAGATCTGAAGGCTTTTAATAAAATTGAGCTGACCAAGGTCTAATTTTTTTTATAATTTGTTGAAATGGACTGCCTCCCAGATTGTAATAGAACTCCTTACATCTATAAATGATGACAAGGAAACAGGCCCAAGATATTATTGAATTTCTAGTGGTTTTTTATTTGAACAACTAACCAGGCCATTTTTTAAGCATAAAATAACTTCTGGACAGGCAATGTAATGATATTTCCTCACTAAATATGACTTTTGCCCCATGCAGAGAAGAAAATGATTAGACTATTAGGGGATAAGGGTGGGTATGCTCTTATGTCAGCATCCTAGTTGGCCGTACCAGGAAAACCCTAACTGGTAGCCACCAGGCTGACCTCTAAAAGAATCCTAACTCTGTAAGTGCAGAGACATTCTTCTAGGTCACATTGGTTTCTTTGCATTCAAACAAAAATGGAATGCATCCAAAGGAAGTCACTGGCAGTAGGACAGTTCTATGATCTCTCTTCTTACGCTTTCTCTTTGGGAGCAGGCTAACTCCCTAATCGCAAATGGGACATGCATCCACACTGTTTGCCATTATTTCCTGGCATTTCTCAAAACTAATCACATGATTGACTTGTAATTCAGTAAAAAGTGTTTGCTTTATGAATTGGTTGTTTTCTAAATTATGTTTAAAAATCGAATGACGATCTTCTTTAAGAACGATAATTTTTAAGATCTGAATGGAGTTATTTCCCTGCATTTCGGCAGAATTTATCTTTGAATTAGCATAACAGGTGGGCTTCTTTTTCTGCAAAGGGCCCACTGTAGCATTCAAACATTTGCATGCCATCTGTAACTGCTCGCTAGTTCCTTTATTCTAGCCCAGTAAATTTGTTTCCCGATTAGATAATGAGAAAGATCTAAACAATAAATAAGGAAATCGTGGTGATGTAAAGGGAAAAGTATGGGATTTGGAATCAGGAGACCTGTTCTTCAGTCCTAAATTTACTGTTTTCTGTCCATAGGCTCTTAAACAAATAATGAAACATTCTCAATCCCCAGTTCGTCATTCATAAAAAAAAAGTAATAATACCTCATGAGGGTTTTTTATGAGGCCAAACAATACAATAAATGTGAAAGCTCTTTGATAACTGTAAATTTCCCTGTAACACATTCATTTTTACCACTGAAACTAGTAAAATAATGTTACTATGAGCTTTGGGGTCAGGCAAAGCTAGATTCAAAATCTGACTCTAAGACTCGTTTATGAGTGGTGCACTCTGGGGCAACAAAGTAGACAGAGTTCTTCAATTGCCCCGCAATTTAATACTGGAGCTCTTTAGCCCTCATCTCCAGGACTGGGAATATGATGGGATATCACACCCATAGCAAATGGGATTTTGCAGAGGTTGTTAAGGTTACTAATCAGTTGACCTTGAATTAGGAAAAATGGAGATTATGGAGGGGATCTTAACATAATCACCTCAGCTCTTTAAAAGCAAGGAGTTTTCACTCGCTGGCAGCAGAAAAGGGAGTCAGAGAGATTGGAAGTATGAAAAAGATTTGATGCATGGTTGCTCTTTGGAGACGGTGTAAAAGTAAAAAGGAACTCAGAGAGGCCTATAGAAGCTGAGAGCAACCCTGGACAATAGCCCACAAGAAAATAGGGACCTCGGCCCTACAAATGCAAGGGGCTAGATTCCACCCATGACCTGAATGATCTTGGAAGTGGATTCTTCCCCCAAGCTCCAGCGAAGAGCCCAGCCCAGCCAACACCTTCCCTTCAGCCTGTGAGACCCTGAGCAGAGAACCCAATTGAGTCTGTCCTGAATGCCAATCTACAGAACTGTGAGATAACAAATGAGTGTTGTTTTAAACTACACTCATTGTTTATTGTTGTTTATGTTAATTTGTCAGGGCAATAGTAGAAAACTTACACAGGCAAGTTTCAGATAAAGTAAGTAACCCACCCAGTGCCTGGCATGTAGTAGGAAAAGAGGAACTTGTTAATACTAATCCCATTCCTTCCTTTAAAGCTGCGGCTCCCAAACTTTGATGTACACATGAATCCCCTGGGGATCTTGTTATAATGCAGATTCTGACTCAGTAGATCAAGGTGGAGCCTGAGACTGTGCATTTTTAACAAGCTCCCAGATAGTGCTGACGTCAGTGGCGCTAGTCTGGAATTGTGCTTGCAGCGCCCGGGCTTTGGCGCTCACTTCCCCCTGTGCATCTCAGTGCTGACCATGCACGAGAATCTCTTGGGGAACTTTTAAAATGCTTGGAAGCCTGGGTTCTACTTCTAATTTAATTGATCTCAGGTGGAGCAGAAGCATCCGTCCGTATCTTTTTTTGAAGTTGTTATAGTGAGTCTTCCCTGCAGCCAGTAATGCCTCGGATCTCTGCTGCTCACAGCAGACCAGCAGCACCAGCTTCATCTGGGAGCATGGAAAGACACAGACTCCACTACAGGCCCATTAAATCACCATCAGTGGGAGTAGAGTGGAAGAATCTGTGCTTTCCCTCGCTCTCCAGATGATTCTAATGCTTGCTTAAATGTGTGAGGCTTTGTCTTAGCCCAATACTCTTTACAGATGCAGAAATGAAAGCCAGGAAGATTAAATGATTATCTAAGACAGAGGCTGGCACAACACAGCCTGTGGGCCAAATCTGGCTAGTTGCCTGTTTTGTAAACAAAGTTCTATTGGAAGACAGCCACACCCATTCATTTCGTATTATACATGGCTACTACAGCTACAGAGTAGAGGAGTGACAACAAAGACCAAATGACCTGCAAAAATGAAAATATTTACTATGTGGCCCTTTATAGAAAAAGCTTGCTGACCCCTGTGCTAAGAATACACGTTAAGTGAGTAAAAGAAAAGACAGAACACAAGCTGTTCTGGGGTAGTACCTGATGCGTGCACAGTAGATGCAGAACACTTGGCTAAGTCATCGCTGGGGTCTGCTCCATCCTGTGTTTGTAGGGCGGGCAAGCAGGGTTGTGAGACCTGAGTCTGGTCACTTGTCTGGAGATGGTCAGGGATGGCAGGGAAGACCCTCGGGAGAATGAGGGTTACCTTGTGAGGAAGGATCTAGCCTTTGTAGGTATCCAGTCTGCCCCTGGCTGTAGGACATTATTGTTCCCTGAACCCTTCCTAGAGATCTCTGGCTGTCACAGCACCCCTTGAGTTGACAGATGGCTGATCTGAGCCATATGATCAAAGTGGGAAGAAAATGGTGTCATTTTCTTTTAATACTCTCAATGCAGTTAACAAAACCCAACTTAAACTCTATGATCCTAAGAATGATCCTTATACTCATCCAGTTGTCTGAATCCAGTAACCAATGACCATCAGGAATCACCTGTAGTCAAACACATTATTGTAGACTTACTCAGAAACTTAAAAGTGCACTCTTATTTCTAACTCCATAAGTCAGAAGTCGGGGGAGCCTGAGCTGAGTTCTCTGCTTAGGGCCTCACAGGCCCAAATCAAGGTGTCAGCAGGGCTAGGCTCTTACCTGGAGGCTCTGGGGAGAATTGAACTTCCAAGTTCAATTGGCCTACTGCAGCGAGGAAGAAAGCACACCAAAGCACTGAGAGCTGAATACGCAAAATGGTCTAGATGGCAGACCACACAAGACAATAGGACCCTGACCCACAACCTCTGCAGCAATCAGCCCAGGATGGCCAGAACTTGATTCACAACTGACAGCTGCTTTAATTTTTGCCCCTACTTTCAAGTCAGGACCAACCAGAGAATGCCAAATATGCCCCCTAAGCAATCATGTGGGCTGCCCTGTCCTAGTTAGCCTCCCCCAGCTTCCCCAGGCCAACAACCTCCAATCAGAACACACCTAAAGCTGTCCCTTTTGTCCACTATGAAGCTCTCCCACTCCCCTGCCTGCCTTTGGGTCTCTGCTGAACGCAAGTGATGGTGGCTGACTCCCTTGCTACACCAAGCTCTGAATAAATAGTCTTTGCTTATTCTCCTCTGGGTGGTCTTCATTAATTTCCATAGAACCATGGTATATCTTGGTAACAGGGAATTGAGAGGGGATTTTTGTAGGATTTGGTCTTGTGCCAGGTGATTCTAGAAAGAGCTGTAGGAAGTAAAGGTAGTTCTAGACTGAATGCTGTTAGGATGCATTGACAATTCAGGGCTTTGGTACCTTGGTAATAATAGGAGATAAGAGGATTGAAGCTGAGATAGACAGAGCTGCAATCAGTAAGAAGTGACTGTCTCTCACATTGGCTGGAAGAGTGGAATGTTTAGTTATTTGGGGGGAGTTGCAGAGTGTCCTTGTCTCTATTTTGTTTCATTCACAGTCATGGAGTGGTCTTGTCTCTGTCTTGTTCCACTATGGTTGCAGAATGGCCTTGCCTAATTAAATTATTGTTTATATTCTATGACTTGCTCCTCATGTTCATTGGTAACATCAGCAACTAGTTGTCAGCTGTCGGCTGCCATGGCCATTTTCACAGTGGTTCTCATTGTCCAAGTGGCATCCTATCACCCATACCAGAAGTCAGCAAACTTTGTCAGCAAAGGTAAGATAGTAAATATTTTAGGTGTCATGGGCCACATATAGTCTCTGTTGCATATTCTTTGGGATCAGTATATGTGTGTATCTGTGTGTGTGTGTTTTATAATCCTTTAAAAATGTAAAACCCAATCTTAGCTCACAGGCCATACAAAAATATGCCACACTCTATAGTTTGCTGGCCCCTGACCCAAGTCAATGCATCACCTTCCACCTGTGACACACCTCACTCTACCACAGGCAGAGCCTTAGTAATGTGAAGCTGTTGCATACTAAAGATTATCACCACTCCTCTTGTCACCAGCAATGGGGTCCTTATTCCTATTTGAACTTTGAGTAATCCAGCTCTTCCCAGACTAACCCTCTGGTCCTCAGTTCTCCCCAAAGCCAAGTCAAAAGTACTTTACTGGGAAGGGTGACCCAAGGAACAAGAGTGAGAGAAAGCAAAGCGGGGAAAAAGGCAGTTGCCATAAAGATGTATTTAGAGAGCTGGCCAGCACGGCAGGCAACCAGGTGTTCAATTCTGCAGACCCTTTTCCCAGGGGAAGAAGGAGAAAGCACTTAATTGGCTTGTGACCCTCTCTGATCGCAGGCTGCCCCACACGGAGCTAACTCTGATGCACTTACAAGCACTGAGCAGGTGTTAGTGGCTGTCCCACGTGCCAAGCCACGGAGAAACCCAGCACAAAGCAAGAGCTGTGTGCATGCCCTGAGGCAAGTACTGCCAGGGTACACCTGCTGGAAGGTGGCTGGAACCCGTGCATGGCTGCTTGTCCACGCAGTAGCCAAGATAAGGGATGAGGCCTCCTGGATTTGAAGTGGTACTTGAGAAAGGACCAATATGTCTCCTAACTCTATCATTCCCCATGAGCCAACAAGTTTCCCATGAAAGAGTCAAGGGAAAACTCTCCCAGTGGAACCCCTAGGAAAGCACTTGGGAAGTGAGTTCAGAGAAAGTTAGATGAAGCATCCCAGAAATCCTCACCTCGTCCTAGCTACTCCAGAATCATACACTAGACTTGTCAGCAGCCCTGGCCACCGCTGACCACTCCCCCCGTGAAACTCTTGTTCTACCCTTGACTTCCACGGCTTCTCTCACCCTTGGTTTTCCTCTCACCTTTCTGGCTTCTGCTTTCCTATCCATTCTGCATCTGAGAAGATGAATCTGAATCTGAAATGTGGATGTTCTTCAGGAGTCAGTCCTGTGTTCTCTTTCCCTCTCACTCCAAATGTTCTACCTAGGGGCATCTGATATTTATGTTCATGCGTTAATTACTGCCTGTGGACAGGCAACTCTAAAATGCATGTCACCATTTGTCAGCTAGACCATTGGGCACTTGATCATGACCTCTATTTCCACGCCAGCAAGCACAGTGAAGTCATAACTGCATGTATCTGCAAGGTGAAGCCTGAACTAACGTGGAGAAAACCTGAACAGCCAGTAAATGCTTTCCTCTAACTAACACAGCCCCAGAGAAAAGAGGAACAGAAGCATTCGTATTGAGCAAGTCACCGACTCCTCCAGCAGCCTATGACATTGCCATCACCATCACTGATGGTGCCAACAGCCAGGCGGCCCTCAGGTCTCTCCTCCGTGAAATACTCCAAGGAAGGTAGCCAAGGAGGTCTTCCATGGCACTTATGAGATTTTGCTTTATTCAAGCACAAGCTATCAGAGCTGTGTTGGCCTCCTTTAATCACAGCACCCATCGCAAACTGGGTAGGAAGATGCATATGAAGGAAAAATGCATTTTTGCTTTCAATAACAAGAACATGATATGGAGGTATAGAAGACAAAGTGTGTGAAACAGCAAGTGTGAAGGAGAGAGGGAGAGAAGATGGGAGAGCAAGAGAGAGACTGGGAGGGAGAGAGCTGACAATCTGAACTTCTGTCTAAGCTAATGCAGGAAATACAAGGACAGAGAAAGAGGAAAAAAGAATAAGAGGAAAAGCCTGTGTAATTTTATTTTGGAAAATAAGATACACATTTGTTATGGACTGCAACGAGTCCCCCTAGAATTCATATGAAGTCCTAACCCCCAGTACCTCAGAATGTGTATTTGGAGACAGGGCCTTTAAAGAGGTGACAAAGGTAAAGTGAGGCCCTGTGGGTAGACCCTAATCCCATAGGAGTAGTGTCTTTATTGGAAGAGGTGACTAAGACATGCATGGAGAGAGGGAAGACCACGTTAAGAGACATAGGGAGACAACAACCGTGTACAAGCCCAGGGCTGAGGCCTCAGGAGAAACCAACCTTGCGGACACCTTGATCCGGAGCTTGTGGCCTCCACAATTGTGAGGAGAGAAATTTCCATTGTTTAAGCCCCCGGTCTGTGGTGCATTGTTATGGCGGCCCTAGCACACTAACACATCTCATCTTGGGGTTCCTCACGTTTAGAGACTTCCTTATTCAAGAGGATGGGTTTTATTTCATGCAGAAATGATTTATTTCCCTACTCAAGGGTTGGCTGAATGATATTCCCAGAAAATACAATATGGAAAATTCTGGCTAAGACTTCCCTCACTCATTTATGACTCTGTCTTTTCAGGTACACTGTAGGGAACTCCTGTCTCCTACTCGGCCCTGGGAGCAGGACCCTCTCTCCCTGCGACAGAGGAGCAGAGGAGAGGCTGCTGACCTCCTCCGACCTCCCTGGGCACAGCTGAGATTCTGTATGTCTCTTTCTCTTACACAGCATTTACTGCCATGGTGCTTATACAATCAGAAAACCTAACTCTTTTCAAAGGAATGGATTAGAAAGGCAACGTGGAAAATGTAGCAACCCGTTACTGCCAGTAACTCCCTTCTCTTTTCCCCCTTTGACTTATCTCATTAAATCAGGCAGTTTATACACAGAGTCTTCCAATTTTTTTTAAATTAATTATAAGTGCCTGAAGGTATTGAAGTCCTGAACATTTATGAGATAACACAACCAGACAAAAACATAAGGACGTCTGATTTCCCAACCAGGCAACTTAATTTCCCAATTATCTTTCTTAGACAAATTGTGGATCTAAATATAACATATTGTATGTCTACCTTTGTCATTTTTCTGCAAGGCTGTTGCATCAATGCCTTGATCTCTTGTTTTCTCTCTTCTGCTCAAGAAAACAACAGTGGGTGAGGATGATCTAGATGCTTGTCAAATAAGACATTGCTAAATTTAAAGAGAAACCTGCACGACATTACCTGGTCAGTATCAATGAGGGGAAATGGGGTGGGCTTGAGCTCCCTGCGCACTGGACCCTGAGAACTAATTAATCAACGGCTCTGAATTTCGACCCTTCAGAGCATCTCTGAGCGGGCTGACAATGGCTGCCTCACAGGAAGCCCCAGCTTGTTATTTCAGAGTGATACTAATTGACCGGCAACGGGGCCTCCAGTAAGCATGTTTCTGGCTCTGATGAGAGCCCATGGAGCAGGCCGGAAGTGGCCCACTTCTCTGAGAAAGACCCCACATTGCTGGGGGTGAGGGTGGCATTCAGCAACACCAGAGTGTGGTGACTTCTAGGGCCAACACCCCTTCTCAGCGCAGACCCTCACCTCCAACAGCTTCCTGGAGATCTCCAACTGAAAGTCCTAAAGGGAGCTTTCCCTCAAGAGCATCCGGAGCTGTCTTGCCTGGCTCCTCAGTTGTTCTATGTTCAAATAGTTCTTGACCCTCTATAGTCAGGAAAACCACTTAGGGTCTGTCCAAGCCCACGGCACTCCAGCTCCACAGCCATCCCCCACCCCGCCACCTTCCCCAGGCCTGCTGGCTACTGTATTCTCACCTTTCCTGGTTCTTTGATGCATTTTGGTTTTGAATCTGTTGCTGCCAATGTTGTTCGAATTAAATTCTTATCATTTGCCTCGTGTTACACGCTGAATTGCACCCCACCTATCTAAAATTCGTATGTTGAAGTTCTAACCTTCCAGGACCTCAGAATGTGACTTTATTTAGAGGTAGGTCTTTAAAAAGGTGACTAAAGTTAAATGAAGTCATTAGAGTGGGCTCTAATCCAACAAGACATGTGTCCTTATAAGAAGAAATTAAAACACAGACACCCACAGAGGAAAGACCACGTGAAGACACAGGAAGATGACAATGATCTATAAGCCACAGAGCGCACCCAGGGAGGAACCAGCCCTGCCGGCCTTGGTCTCAGAGTTCCAGCCTCCAGAATTGTGAGAAAATAAATCTGCTGTTCAAGCCATTCAGTCTGTGGTACTTCATTACGGCAGCCCTAGCAAATTAATACACAGCAACACCCTCCCAAGACATCTTTTTTGTTTTTTCCCTTTTTTCCTACTCCTATTCCAACCATGTTTGAGGGACAACCTCTCCATAATGCCTTCAGCCTTTAGGACCAGGGGCTATATTCAAAATATTTTAAAACTTTTATAGCATGGGTACTGTCAGAATAGATTCCAGTTCTAGTGATGGAGCCATCATTACCCACCTACCAATAAGCGGTGAGTAAATCAAGGGATTCAGAGAAGATCATGGTGATTGGTGGGTGGGGTGGTGATCGCAGGGGACTTGTGCCTGAAGACGTTGACCACAGACATATTTTAGTGTGTGTGTCACCCGCGTGGCTGTCCAGTTAAACCAGCTGAGGGTCCGCCGCTTGACCCATGCAGCAGAGACCGCCATACCACCTTCAACTCCTCTCTCTTCCTGTATTATTGGTGATCACTCCGCATTGACCCTATTTCAACCTTTCCCCACGACTCCTATTAAGTTCAGTTCATTCTATCTTGCCTGCACTATGAAATGGCTTCCTAGCTGGGTCTCTCTTCCACCCTGTCTAGTCCTGGCACCCCTTCTAGAACAATCATCGTGCCAAAGGACAGTCCTGCTAGAATTACCTCCCTCCTCAAAAACACCACAAGCAGTTGCCTGATGCACACCAAAAAAAACAAAAAAAGTGAAAATATGCTCATCTATTTTTCAAGACCATTCACAAGCTGAGCTCAGCCACCTCTCATTCAATTTCTTCCTTCCATAAAAATTTCTTCACCTCCACTAAGTGACACATACTAGGGCCAGCACTGGGAATCCAGTAGTGAAAGAGACACAGCCTCTGCCTTGAGTTCCTGACACGCTAAGGGAGTAGAGAGGAAATTACAATTTAGCAAGAGAAGTGCTGGAACCAGGATAAGAGCAGTGTGCTCTGGGAACACATAGGAGGAGCGTCAAACTGAACTCCGTGATGACATCTGAGCTTGCTCCCAAGGGACCAGAAAAATGGGGCACAATTCCAGGCAGAGAGCACAGCTTGAACAAAGGCCAGGAGCGTTATCATTTTCAGTAATGGCCTTGCCATTTAATAAGGTTGTTGGGCAAACTTCAAGGGACAGAATGGTGAGTCCTATAACGGGAGAGACAGCAGAAGCCCGCCCCCCTAAGGGCCGTGTGAGTGTACCGAATGCTGTGGGCCGTCTCAGCACATGCTATAATAAGTATATGTGTGTCTGAACATAGAAAAGGTACAGTAAAAATACAATATTATAGTCTTATGGCACCACCGTCGATATACAGTCCGTCGTTGACCGAAACATGGTCAGGTGGTGTGTGACTATGATCGTGCTCTCTGGAGTGCTTTGCTGAGAAAGCCACCCCAGCACCTATGTTTTGCCTTTAATATGGAATCACCAGTTATTTAATACCTCAATGGAGCTCTTTGTTTCCAGGCCTGTGCATCCTCTCCTGACTCCTGACCACCCAGTCGGACAGGCCCCAAATCCCCCCAACCTCTCCATGAGAGTTTCTGAGGCAGAAGGAGGTTGTCAGCAGGGCGTCCCCATCTCCCTCCTTAGGGGAAAAGAGGAGTGACTCTTGTCCTTCGATGCTGAGCAGTCAGAACAATAGGTTTCCTTGTAACTGCTTGGGAAGGATGGTTTTTATCCCCCTGGAAGCTTTGAAACTTGCATAAGCCCTATGTCCAGACACAGAAATCTTCCTAGGCCGGGCGCGGTGGCTCACGCCTGTAATCCTAGCTCTCTGGGAGGCCGAGGCGGGTGGATTGTTTGAGCTCAGGAGTTCGA